>NW_024413625.1:0-3090 GCF_014898765.1 Herpailurus yagouaroundi | reverse complement strand
TTTCATACCAAGTAGAGTTTAAATTAAAGGCTGCAACTAAAGATGACAAAGGGCTTTCTATATTAATTCCAGGGTCTCTCCATCAGGAAGAGCTAAAAATTTTAAATGTCTACACACCAAATTCGGAGACACACAAATACATAAACAATTAATGAAAAACATACAGAACCTTGTTGATAAGAATGTGGTAATGGCAGGGGACATTAAATTAAACACAGAAAAAAGATGGAAAATCTCCAAAAGCATGGAGGTTAAAAAACATCCCACTAACGAATAAATGGGTCAACCAGCAATTTGAGAAGAAATTAAAAGATATAAGGAAACAAATGAAAATGAAATACAACAATGCAAACCCTTCGGGATGCAGCAAGGGCAGTCCTGACAGGGAACAACAAAAACACAACACAACACAACAACACCAACACCAACAACTACAACAACAAGCATTGCTATCCAGGCCTATCTCAAGAAACAACAAAAACCCCCAATACAAAATCTAACAGCACACTAAAGGAACTAGAAGCAGGACAGCAAAGACACCCCAAAGCGAGCAGAAGAAGAAAAATAATAAAGATCAGAGCAGAAATAAACAATATGGAGTCTAAAGGAAAACAGTAGAGCACATCAATGAAACCAAGAGTTGTGTTTTGAGAAAATACACAAAATTGATAAACGTCTAGCCTGGCTTCTCAAAAAGAAAAGAGAGGGGACCCAAATAGGCCAAATCACGAATGAAAATGGAATTATTACCAAGAACCCCTCAGAAATTCAAGCATTCATCAGGAAACACTATACAATCTTCTATGCCAACAAACTGGACAACCTGGAAGAAATGGACAAATGACTCCATACCCACACACTTCCAAAACTCAAATGGGAAGAAATAGAAAAATGTGAACGAACCCATAACTAGTGAGGAAATTGAATCGGTTATCATAAATCTCCCAATAAATAAGAGTCCTGGTCCAGGTGGCTTCCCTGGCGATTTCTAGCAGACATTGAAAGCAGAGAAAATAGCTATCCTTCCCAAGCTGATCCAAAAAATGGAATGAAAGGAAAACTTCCAGACGCATTTTATGAAGCCAGCATTATGGTGATTCATAACCAGACAGAGACACAGAAAACAGGAGAATTACAGGCCAATATCTCTGATGAATACGGGTGCAAAAAATCTCAACAAGATACTAGCAAATCACATTCAATAGCATATAGAAAGTATTATTCAACACGATCAAGTGGGATTCATTCCTGGCCTGCAGAGCTAGTGCCATATTCACAAATCAATCCTTGTGCTACATCACATTAATAAAAGAAAAGATAACAACCATAGTACACTGTCAATAGATGCAGAAAAATAGTATTTGAGAAAATACCGCATCCTTACTTAATACAAACCCTCAAGACAGTTGGGATCGAAGGAAACTACTTTAAACATCATAAAAGCCATTAATCATAAGCCCACAGTAAATATCGTCCTCAATGGGGAAAAACTGAGAGCATTCCCCCTGAGATCAGGAACAAGACAGAGATGTCCACTCTCACTCAGGTTGTTGAACATAGTGTTGGAAGTCTTAGCATCAGTAATCAGACAGTAAATGAAAAATTTTTTTGTTTTTTTATTTATATATGAAATTTATTTTCAAACGGTTTCCGTACAACACCCAGTGCTCATCCCAAAAAGTGCCCTCCTCAAAACCCATCAACCACCTTCTCCTCCCTCCTACCCCCCATCAACCCTTAGTTTGTTCTCAGTTCTCAAAAGTCTCTTATGCTTTGGCTCTCTCCCACTCTAACCTCTTTTTTTTCCTTCCCCTCCCCCATGGGTTCCTGTTAAGTTTCTCAGGTCCACATAAGAGTGAAACCATATGGTATCTGTCTTTCTCTGTATGGCTTATTTCACTTAGCATCACACTCTCCAGTTCCATCCACGTTGCTACAAAAGGCCATATTTCATTTTTTCTCATTGCCACGTAGTATTCCATTGTGTATATAAACCACAATTTCTTTATCCATTCATCAGTTGATGGACATTTAGGCTCTTTCCATAATTTGGCTATTGTTGAGAGTGCTGCTATGAACATTGGGGTACAAGTGCCCCTATGCATAAGTACTCCTGTGTCCCTTGGATAAATTCCTAGCAGTGCTATTGCTGGGTCATAGGATAGGTCTATTTTTAATTTTCTGAGGAACCTCCACACTGCTTTCCAGAGCGGCTGCACCAATTTGCATTCCCACCAACAGTGCAAGAGGGTTCCTGTTTCTCCACATCCTCTCCAGCATCTATAGTCTCCTGATTTGTTCATTTTGGCCACTCTGACTGGCGTGAGGTGATACCTGAGTGTGGTTTTGATTTGTATTTCCCTGATAAGGAGCGACGCTGAACATCTTTTCATGTGCCTGTTGGCCATCCTGATGTCTTCTTTAGAGAAGTGTCTATTCATATTTTCTGCCCATTTCTTCACTGGGTTCTTTGCTTTTCGGGTGTGGAGTTTGGTGAGCTCTTTATAGATTTTGGATACTAGCCCTTTGTCCGATATGTCATTTGCAAAGATCTTTTCCCATTCCGTTGGTTGCCTTTTAGTTTTGGTGGTTGTTTCCTTTGCTGTGCAGAAGCTTTTTATCTTCATAAGGTCCCAGTAATTCACTTTTGCTTTTAATTCCCTTGCCTTTGGGGATGTGTCGAGTAAGAGATTGCTACGGCTGACGTCAGAGAGGTCTTTTCCTGCTTTCTCCTCTAGGGTTTTGATGGTTTCCTGTCTCACATTCAGGTCCTTGATCCATTTTGAGTTTATTTTTGTGAATGGTGTGAGAAAGTGGTCTAGTTTCAACCGTCTGCATGTTGCTGTCCAGTTCTCCCAGCACCATTTGTTAAAGAGACTGTCTTTTTTCCATTGGATGTTCTTTCCTGCTTTGTCAAAGATGAGTTGGCCATACGTTTGTGGGTCTAGTTCTGGGGTTTCTATTCTATTCCATTGGTCTATGTGTCTGTTTTTGTGCCAATACCATGCTGTCTTGATGATGACAGCTTTGTAGTAGAGGCTAAAGTCTGGGATTGTGATGCCTCCTGCTTTGGTCTTCTTCTTCAAAATT
>NW_024413624.1:0-1361 GCF_014898765.1 Herpailurus yagouaroundi | reverse complement strand
ACTAGAACAAGCCATCTTAAAATTCATATGGAACCACAAAAGGCCCCGAATAGCCAAAGTAATTCTGAAGAAGAAGACCAAAGCAGGAGGCATCACAATCCCAGACTTTAGCCTCTACTACAAAGCTGTCATCATCAAGACATCATGGTATTGGCACAAAAACAGACACATAGACCAATGGAATAGAATAGAAACCCCAGAACTAGACCCACAAACGTATGGCCAACTCATCTTTGACAAAGCAGGAAAGAACATCCAATGGAAAAAAGACAGTCTCCTTAACAAATGGTGCTGGGAGAACTGGACAGCAACATGCAGAAGGTTGAAACTAGACCACTTTCTCACACCATTCACAAAAATAAACTCAAAATGGATAAAGGACCTGAATGTGAAACAGGAAACCATCAAAACCCTAGAGGAGAAAGCAGGAAAAGACCTCTCTGACCTCAGCCGTAGCAATCTCTTACTCGACACATCCCCAAAGGCAAGGGAAATAAGAGCAAAAATGAATTACTGGGACCTTATGAAGATAAAGAGCTTCTGCACAGCAAAGGAAACAACCAACAAAACTAAAAGGCAACCAACGGAATGGGAAAAGATATTTGCAAATGACATATCGGACAAAGGGCTAGTATCCAAAATCTATAAAGAGCTCACCAAACTCCACACCCGAAAAGCAAATAACCCAGTGAAGAAATGGGCAGAAAACATGAATAGACACTTCTCTAAAGAAGACATCCGGATGGCCAACAGGCACATGAAAAGATGTTCAGCGTCGCTCCTTATCAGGGAAATACAAAGCAAAACCACACTCAGATATCACCTCACGCCAGTCAGAGTGGCCAAAATGAACAAATCAGGAGACTATAGATGCTGGAGAGGATGTGGAGAAACGGGAACCCTCTTGCACTGTTGGTGGGAATGCAAATTGGTGCAGCCGCTCTGGAAAGCAGTGTGGAGGTTCCTCAGAAAATTAAAAATAGACCTACTCTATGACCCAGCAATAGCACTGCTAGGAATTTACCCAAGGGATACAGGAGTACTGATGCATAGGGGCACCTGTACCCCAATGTTCATAGCAGCACTCTCAACAATAGCCAAATTATGGAAAGAGCCTAAATGTCCATCAACTGATGAATGGATAAAGAAATTGTGGTTTATATACACTATGGAATACTACGTGGCAATGAGAAAAAATGAAATATGGCCTTTTGTAGCAACGTGGATGGAGCTGGAGAGTGTGATGCTAAGTGAAATAAGCCATACAGAGAAAGACAGATACCATATGGTTTCACTCTTATTTGGATGCTGAGAAACTTGACAGGAACCCATGGGGGAGGGGAAGAAAAAAAAAAAAAAAA
>NW_024413623.1:0-15997 GCF_014898765.1 Herpailurus yagouaroundi | reverse complement strand
ACTCTTATGTGGATCCTGAGAAACTTAACAGGAACCCATGGGGGAGGGGAAGGAAAAAAAAAAAGAGGTTAGAGTGGGAGAGAGCGAAAGCATAAGAGACTGTTGAGAACTGAGAACAAACTAAGGGTTGATGGGGGGTGGGAGGGAGGAGAGGGTGGGTGATGTGTATTGAGGAGGGCACCTTTTGGGATGAGCCCTGGGTGTTGTATGGAAACCAATTTGACAATAAATTTCATATATAAATAATAAAAAAAAAGAATATACTCACAGGGTGCCTGGGTGGCTCAGTCAGTTGGGCAACTGACTTCAGCTCAGGTCAGGATTTCATGGTTTGTGGGTTCGAGCCCCGTATCGGGCTCTGTGCTGACAGCTCGGAGCTTGGAGCCTGCTTCAGATTCTGTGTCTCCCTCTCTCTGCCCCTCCCCCACTTATGCACTCGCTCTCTCTCTCTCTCTCTCTATCTCTCTCTCTATCAAAAATAAATATAAAAAAAAATTTTAAAAAGAATATACTCACTAGGCCCCATTCACTGGCCTTTAGTCTATTATAATATTTAATTAGGTGATTTTAAGCTACTGGAAGAAGAAAGTCCTGTGGGATTCAAAGTGCCAAAAAAAAAAAAAAAAGCTAAGGAAGGGTGTTCTGGCCATTTTGGTCTCAAATTGCTTTGTACAGTAATAGGAACAAATTTATCACAGGAAAGGATCAGGCCACTTGGGGTACACTGAACCCTGCATACTCCCAAAATAACAGGACTTAAATGGCAAGCAGACTAGATAGGTCAGGCCTGCAGTCGGTTGAGAGACCTCCAAGAGAATGCAGAAAGCTACCACAAAGTGAGTAGGGCCAAAATAATGTTTGGTACAGAGGGCATATTTGGAAGCATCTGCTCCATACATAAATAATCCTCTTCTAACTCTTCTCTGATTTAAAAATATATATAATCCTAGTTTATATTGTATGACATGACCCTAGTCTCCTGGCAAGAGCTAGTTTCTTTAGGAATAGGCAACTGATTCGAGCCAGGTCTATCAGTGCTCAGTTTTCTGTGACTTGAGGATTGGAACTAAGACAACCAGTCATTACCTTTCCATGTGACCGAACTATAACATATGAACTTGGGAGATGAAGGAGCTATCTGTTTCCCACGTGTACTTTAATCTGCTAAAAGAGAAGAAACAAGCAGATATGAACAAGGAAGCAAATATGAGACACATAAAAAAACCAGCTTGTGTTTCCAACAACTCCCCATTTGCAAAACCAGTTCATTCCCAAGATCCAGTGACATTTCTGTTGCACTTAAACTAGCTCCAGATGGATCCTGTCCACTGCAACAAAAGAATAGAAATGGATAAATACAAATGCCTAATTGGGTAGATGCTGCTCAGTTCCCGGTAAATGTCACCATGAAACAGTATAGGCCCAGTGATGCCATACATTTAATGTTTTTCATGAAAGCTGCATACCTATATTTAACATGAAATCTTCTACCTTTTATACACTGGTAGTGAAATCAAATTTTGGAAAAACATAGTTCAAGATAAAGTATATCTGTGGCCTGAATATGGTTTGTGGGCCTTTAAATTGTGACCTCAGTCAGCAAGGTACCTGCCTTACCTGTTGCTTTCTTACTACTTAGATCTTCCAACTGTTACTATCTTTTTCATATGTACTCATGTGTGCACGGCATTACACTGCTAGCAGGGCCCAGAGGTAGTGATCCACTTTGAACTATTTCCTTCTTGGTCTTGCTGGCTAGTTAGCTAAAGATATCAAAATGATTAAAAATTTGGATTTGGAGGCAGGCTATCTGGGTTCAAATTCAAGTTCTGCCAATTATTAGCAGAATTTTCCCAGTTTCCTTACAGATATGGTCCAGAGATCCAGAGTGCTATAATTTATCCATTTATCACATGGAAATACTAAATCCAGTGGTTAGAGCAGTACCTGTCTCATTTATTATTGTTGTCATAGTTGCTTTATTATTAATTGTTGATTGATTACCTGAATAGGAGCTATTTTTATCAGTCTGTTCTCTCAGAAAGTAGAGGACTCACCCTTTTATCCTGCTCTGCAATGACTCTTAGAGCCAATGAATGATCAGGTTTGTGTCCACTCTCTGGCCCCAGTAATTTTACTAGTCTATATTGACTGACCCTCAATGCCAAATATGGCTCTAGTTTCTCTTTAGCATTGGAAGCAGCTGTTTATGCAATCCTGAAGGTTTTGAACAATAAAAATGAATATGGGGGAAAGTACTCTTAATACTGTACCTATAAAAAAATAGAGATTCCTTTATTTATGGTCGTGTCCTGGATTCTGTCTACCTCTTCAGACTTTTCCCTGTCACTGGCATATAATCTCCTTATGTTCAAGCCATAATGAAACATTCGCTATTTCCCAAACATGCCACATCTCTGGAACCTCCATTCATCAACATACGATGTTCCTTAACCTACAATGCCCTTTCTTTCTTTACTTGCCTACCTTGAAAAAAATCCTATTTATTATTTTTAAGACTCAAACATCACCTCCTATAGTAAGTCTTCTCTGGCCCCTTCACCCCTAATGTCACTCACATCTTTCCTGTTCATGTTAATAATTTTCTTGTCAGTTTCCCAATTTCTCCCTCCTTGAGTTTATTCAACTGCCCTCTAACCCTCAGTGTCTTCATTTACAAAATGGGAATAACCCTATGGTGAGTTTAAATGAGAAGCATGCAAAGGATTTAGCATGGTACCTGGCATATAGTAAGTGATCAACAAATACTGGATGTTAGCTAGAGCTTTCTCTGTCTCCCAGATCAGCTTCAGGGCAAGGTTGAAATCTTATATTTTTGTATTCCCAGCTTGTAGCACAGACCTAGCTACATAGAAGATTCTCAGGGTATGCATGTTGAATGAGTAAATGAGATGAATGAATCAATGTTGCTTCCCCTTTTCAAAACCATCTGCCTTAAATAAGTGAAGATGGTTAATATAGTCACATTGAAAGAAGTCAAAGCTGCATATCACATTCTGCTAGAGCAAAAAAGCATTCTGAACATTTTATTTTATGTTATGTTATTTTTTTAAGTTTATTTATTTGGGGGAGCAAAAAAAGAGGGAGAGAGAGAATCCAAATCAGGCTCCACACTGTCAGTGCAGAGCCTGATGTGGGGCTCAATCTTATGAACTATGAGATTATGACCTGAGCTGAAATCAAGCGTCAGACGCTTAACTGACTGAGCCACCCATGCACTCCACTCTGAACCTTTTAAAATATTTTCTACTCTACTACCGTGCCATTGCTGACCAGAAAAAAGTGTCTCCAGGTTAGGGACTGTTAGAAAGAACAGTTTTCTAAGTAACAAAATACAGGCCATCTCAGTATCAGGTGACACTAGCTATATAATAACATTCTTTGAGACCTAGCTGTTTCCCTGAGACACTATGGAGGAAGAATATTGACATTGCTGCTTCTCCAGCAGCTGCTTTTGTCCCGCTTATATTATTATCACAGGTAGAATTCTCTAACCTCACCCCTTCCTTAACCCTACTCCATCCTCCTCTAACCCACATTATGTTGATGTCTTTGGTTATATGGTTCTTCCTGCTTAGAATACCCTTTCCCCTCCACTCAGGCAATCCAAACTGAACCTATACTCCAAGGTACAGCAAGGCTTCATGAACAGAGAAAATGACACTTGATTGGATATCATGATATGCATAGAAGCTTACCAAAAAGAGAAGAATAAAGTAGCATAGAATAGAGTAGAATAGACTAGAATAAAAACTAGAGTAAATTAAGGAAGATAGAGAAGGAAAGGTGGAGGTGGGAGTAGTTCATGTAAGAGGGAGAAAGACATTTTGGAAATCCAAATAGCATAAATAAAGCATGGTGTTTGTGAAAGACCATGCTATATTCAAGTAGTAGCTGTTTGTTTAATGTGGCTCTTGTGATAAGGAAAAGTCATAGGCAATAAACACCAAAGGTGGCTCATGACAGACTGATGTGTCTTACTAAGTGGCAGGAATTTAATCCTATAAGTGATGGGGAGTCTTTGAAGGATTCTGAACATAGGACTGGCAAGATAAAAACATGTTTAGAGATATCCTAACATGTATTCTAGAGTACCTAATAGTTTGCTAGGATTGCCACAACAAAGTACTCAAAACTGGGTAACTTCAACAGAAATTTACTATCACAGTTCTGGAGGCTAAAGGACTAAAGTCAAGGTGTCAGCAGCATTGATTCCTTCTGAGGACTGTGAGGAAAGAATCTGTTCTAGTCCTGTCTTTCTGATTTGCAGATGGTTGTCTTCTCATGCTTCTTCATATCATCTTCCCTCTATTGTGATTCTGTCTTTGTGTCCAAATTTCCTCTTTTTATAAAGAGACCAGTCATATTGGATTAGGTCCCGTCCTAAATGACCTCATTTTAACTTGATTACCTTTGTAAATACCCTTTTTCCAACTACAGTCTCATTCTGTGGCATTAGGAATTAAAGCTGCAAAATATTTTGAGGAACATAATTTAACCTGTAACAAAGCCTATAGAAGTTAGAGGCAGATAAAATGACAGTAAAAGTGATATTTTCATGTGCAAAATCAGACAGATGGAAAAATAAAGCAAAGACACTACAAGTAAGGATGAAGAACATATAAAGATCCAAGAAGCAAAATTTTGAAGGTGAAGAGAAGAAAGAGTCACAGATGACTCTAGGATTTATTTTTTGGTTGATTATGTTACTGACAGAGATAGAAAGGAGACTGAAGGGTTTGATTACAAATTCAGTTTTATACATATTAAGTATAAAGTGTCAAGATGGGCACTTAACAGATAAATGGGTAGGTCCACTCTCAAGAAAAACATTCAGCTTGGAGATGCAATTTGTCATACAGACCATCATCACCGTATAAATGACAGTTGAAACTCTTAAGTGGATGAGATAACACAAAAAAGGGGTTATAGAGTGGCTAGAGAAGAGAACAAAAACAACAGTTAGAAAGATAGGTGGAAATCCAAGATAGAATATTCTCATGGAAGACAAGGAAGGGAAGGTTTTTTGTTTGTTTTTTTTTTTTTTTTAATTTTTTTTTTCAACATTTTTTTATTTATTTTTGGGACAGAGAGAGACAGAGCATGAACGGGGGAGGGGCAGAGAGAGAGGGAGACACAGAATCGGAAACAGGCTCCAGGCTCTGAGCCATCAGCCCAGAGCCTGACGCGGGGCTCGAACTCACGGACCGTGAGATCGTGACCTGGCTGAAGTCGGACGCTTAACCGACTGCGCCACCCAGGCGCCCCGGAAGGGAAGGTTTTAAAGAAGGATGGCATGTACAACAGCTTCAAATGTAGTAGAGTCAACTATGTTGAAAACCTAAAAAGAGAGCACTGGACATGACACTGAGGAGATCTTTAGGTAAATTTGGCAAGAGCAATTTCAGTAATGATTTAAATAAAATTGCAGAAGAATGGAGTGGTAATTTGAGTGAATATTGTTAAAGAAAAATTGATTTTTTTTCAGGGGGTTTGGGAAAGAATGTGCTTACAAGCTGAAGATTAGGCAGAATAGCATAATAGTCTAGGTGCAGACTCTGTAGGCTTGGGTTTAAATCTCAGCTTTGCCATTTACTAGATGTGTAAACTTGTACAAATTGCAAGATTTGCATATTGCCAGATTTTTCTGTGCCCCAGTTTCCCTAACTGAAAAATGGTGAAATTAATAGTACTTACTTCATAAAATTGTTGTGAGATTTGTATGAATTGATACACATAAAGTATTCGATAGAGGGCTTGGCACACAGTACATCTTCAATAAATAGGTGGGGATAGTTGGATGGGTAGGAGAACCAAAGAAGAAAAATAAATCAAGGAAGATAGAAAAGGAAGCTGATGGAACAACTTCTCAGAAGGTATAGGAAAGAATGGGTCCTCTTCCACTTACTAGCTGTGTGGACTTGGGTAAGGCACTTTGCTTTTCATTAGTTTTTAGTGCCTTAGTTTCCTCATATGTAAAATGGAAACGATAATAGTGCCTACCTTACAAGACTATTATGAAGATTAAATGAAATGGTTCATGAAATACACTTCCCCACTAGGAAGGACTTGGGAAGAAGGATAGTAAATAGCTTAGTAGAAATCATATGTGCTAGCAAGACTGAAAGCTTAAAAAAGTTTCCAAGTCAGTAATTTTCACAATTTCATGATAGACTAAAATAGTACTACAAAATCTTATGTTTTCTTTAAAAGTTTAAGCATTATTCAAGTGCTAATAAATTTATTGTGCTTTTTTATTAAAGTACATGGAAAAGACTTTTAGTATCTAAGTAGTTTCAAATGTGTTTGAAACCTTTTTCAGATAATTATGTTATAAAACAATGTTAGTATGAAATTAAATTGTATGAGTTGACATGAATTCATCAATAAGCTAAGTTTTTTTTTAAAGGAGCATTGTATCCAAAGCATTAAAACATAATCATCTTGATTGTGTTAAGATGAACAATTGAAGATTCATCCTTCTTACTAGAGTAGAATTTAAAATGATAAAATTGTTGATTATTTTCTTTAAAAATAGCTTCCTAACTCACTCAGAATAAAAGTCAAAGTGTTCACAGGTCCTATAAAATCTGACCCTCTCTGTCTCTCTGACCTCATATCCTAACATTCTCCTCCTTTCTACTCTAGTGATATGGGCCTTCTTCCTATTTCTTGAACACAGCAATCCTTTGCACATTCTATTTCCTCTGTCTAGAACACTCTGTGATCAGGTATTCTCATGGCTGGCTCTCTCACTATATTCTGATATATTCATAAATATCACCATATCAAAGAAGCTTTCCTTGACTGCTCTATAATAAATAGCACTCCATAATCTCAAGGCTTTATATCCTTTCTCCCACCATATCTTCCTGCAAAAAACACCTTTGCTGTTTGTCTTTCCCCTTCACCAACACATCCTCATTAGGATATAATCTCCAAGAGGGCAAGAGCTTTGTTTTGTTTACTGTTATATATTCCCAGAATCTTGTGCACTGATGGCACTGAGTTAATTCTCAGTATTTGTTGAATTAATTAATTAATATCATAACACAATGCACTTTTGTGTTGATACCTTTGTATATCACAGCTCCCAACCCTTGAGGGCTGAGGAACAACTAGGAAGGAACTCAGACCAAAGTAAATGTAGAGGCAAGGTATTCTGGTCTAGCCTAACCCCTGGATCCATGCATTCCAGAAGAGGAATTGGGGGTCAAAACTACTGTTAGTAAAATACAGAGAAAAAGATAGGATGAAAAGTGTCCTCTTTGCAATAAAACTCTTTTGCCCCTCCATAGACAGACATTCTTCACAATCCCAGGAAGCAGAATGAATGACACCAAACAATTTAAATTGCTCTGAGGAAGTTACTTGAAGCCCTTAAAGAAGGATTTCTGTTGCTTGCCTGCAGTACTTGTTAGTGGGTTCACAAACCTTTCATTATCCTAGGAAAAGAATAGCCATATTTCAGCCATGATATTTTATGACAGCTAAGAATTACCCAGTTCCCTTATCCTGCAACTAGAAACTCTCCTAAAGAAAAACAAACCAACGTGAACAGAACGTGACAATCAAAGGTTAAAATGGAAGCACAGCAGTTCCTAACATATTTCATGCATACCAAATGCAGGAAGCTGACTATGGAACCAACACATAGCTCCTTCTCCACCCTCCATGCAAGGGTGTGGATAGCAGAGTTCCGTGGGTATGACATGTACAAGTAGCTCTTGGCTCTGGGACAAGACTGTACTCCCACTGATGAAAGTTACTAGGACAGTTCCAGCTGAATATTTTTCCTGTGTTTTAAGTAGCCCATAGGCCAGGGAATTTAGAAAGAAAGTGAAGTTTTCTTCTTTATCTGAATCCAGTATGCTTAATAATATGGCCATTTAGAATAAGGTCATTTTGAGGTTTGGAAAACCAACTGAGGAGAATGGGCATGGAAGAAGGTGCTTTAGCTAAGTGTTTCCTAGAAACCTAGAACTGGCACATGCCATTGATGGGAGTTAGCACTAAGGATGCAAAGAAACCTAGCACATAAAAAAGGGACGTGTTCTGTGTGTTGCATTTAATACCAGAGACAGCTAAACTGGTGAATTGCAGAGCACTGGGAGCAATGGCATTCCATTGACCAAACAGAAACTTTCACAGTGAAATAGGAGCCCTAAAACTTCAAACAACATGCTTTCATCTCTTTGACCTATGAGATATCATCAGTCTCCACCAAGTCCTGCTACTCTCCCTAAGCAGAAACATGAGAGAGACAAACATGGAAGACATGTCACTGGTCTGTATGAGGCTTTCTAACAAATCTCAACACAAGTTACTTTATTTAACAGGAGAAGAAAGTTGTTGAAGCCCTACTCCCCAACACAATGTTCCTGACAGGACATGAACATGGTAATGACAGATTACCCAAGGTGGCCTTAGCTTCCCTATTAAAGCATGCAGCCCCTCTCTCTTTGCATGTCATTTTCACTTGAGTTCCTGTCTTTTCCAGCTGGATCTCCCAGTCACTTAGGCTTGGATATATCAATGCCTATTACTAACAGAAAGACAATAAACACGAACCATTGGATCTTTAACATAACAGATGCTTGGTAAACGTTGGAATCAAATTAAACATTAATTTCCATATCTTAGGAAGAAACTGTGGCTTCCAATCTGTTAAGAAAGGAGTCGGTGATGCCATTCTACATGGTCTTGACATATTACAGACAGCAGCAGCAGGAACAGCCATAGGCAAAAATCTGGCATTCCATAAATATTTGTAGAATAAATACATATTTTCAAGCCATCTGCACAACCATGTCACCTCTCGGGAAGCATAAAATTTCCCCCTTTAGCTAAACCTGCAGAGTCAAAGTGCAAGTTGGCAACACTGCCCAATGTGTCCTTCTGAGTATCAACTGAACATTAAGAGGCTGGTGTGGGAAATTAAAAGCTGCCTTTGCCTCACAAATTCCCACAACACATGTAGTGTCATAGTACAGTGAGTCAATGTCATCCTTCTCCAAACTGAATTTCCAGTACAGACTTCCCTCGGCTGAACTGGTGCACTGTCTCTTTAAGAAGCCAGGCAAGATGGAGCCCTCCCAGCTTTCAGGCATTAAGCAACCTGATAGGGATGCTGGAGTGTGACACCAAGAAAGAACGCCTGGAGAGGGTAAGTCGAGGCTGTAATGACAGAAGGGGAAATCAAGGCTGTATCTATGCAACCGTTAAACTGTGAACGTCTATCCCGTGGGTAGCAGTTCCCCAAGGCTCTAAAGCACCACCCCTCCTTCCCTCCCCTCCCCTTACCCTATCCCACTCTGCTCCACCCTCAGGATCCTCCTTGAAAGTCCCCTTCTGTCAGACTGCTCTTTTGTAGCACAGCGGGAGACCCCAGTGAGGGTGGCAAATGGAAGGAGACGGGGTGGGTAGGCAAAATAAAAGGGACTTACTTTCGGATTCTGCACCTCCAAAGTCATCCTCTGCTCCGAGCCTTGGGCCAGAGCCGACGGGGCGGGGCCGGGTTTGAGCTGGTGGACACGGGGTCCTCACTCCCTCGGTACTACAAACCTAGTTCAGTGCAGACTTGGGGGAATGGGCACAGACTAGTGCCAGTGTTTACTCGATTTTAATTATCTCAAAAGGAGACAGAGGATTCGAGAGAGTTGGCTGGGGATAGGAGTGAAGGTGAGCTCTAAACCACTCCTTTTAGTTTCTTTTTGGCTAGTTTCCCGCGCACGGCAATAGCGACAACAGGGGCAATGGTTTTCTTTTTTCTTCCTTTTGGTTTCTCCCAGCTGCCTGTCCCAGACCCCACCCAGCGGCTCCACCCCATCCACTGCTACACATTCTGTCAATCACCAGCCCCTTTAAAGCTGCATGGCACAACTTGGGTTTTTGTCTTGGTTTGGCGGGCAAGCAGAATCACTGGGCTTCTTGCCTTTCCGACAATACCTCTGACCTTTCTGCTGAGTTTAGGAAGCTAAGGTTAGTTGCTAGTGGCGGCTTCCCCTCCCCATCAGCCAAGCTTGCACAGCTCCACCCAAACTCCTTCCAGGCTTGCCAGGCCACTGCCCTACACTACCCCATCTCTTTGCTTTGTTTCTGGTGAAAAGTGGTTCCTTAGGCTGCCAAATCGCCAAGAAAGTTACTGTGGCGCCCTCATTGGCGCCGCCCACTACCCTACAGTTTCTGGACTGAAGTCACTACAACAGATCTGCTGTCCCTTTGGCTTCACCGTTCTGGTTCCAGTGTGCTCAGTTTTTTCTATCTCTCATCTGTGTAAGTCTCCAGGTTTCTCACTAGAATGGGAAGAGAGGGTGGGGAAATGTGTTTCATGTCTCTAACTCATGCAAAACAGCAGTACCACCCCACTGTCCCACTCCATAACTAGGCAGCTCAAAGTCAGAGGAGGGCCCTGAAGTTCCATCCACAGGTATTACTGGAATTCCAGAATGACCTATCAGAAATTATATTTAATGCCATTCTCCATTATAGTTAATGGCAATACCTGTTTGCTCAGGCCAAAAATCTTGGAGACAGCCTTCATTCCTCTTTTTCTCTTATACTTCACATTCAATTTCTTCAAGAAATCCTGTTGGCTCTGTCTTTAAAAATGTGACCAGAATCTGCCCACTTCTTATATTTTACACTACTACCCCTAAGAAGCCATCACCAACTCTATATCCAGCTCCTGCCTACCTCTTTTTTTAAAATTTTTTTTAATGTTTATTTATTTTTGACAGAGAGAGAGAGAGCGCGCACGTGCGCGCGCATGAGTGGGGGAGGGGAAGAGAGAGAGGGAGACACAGAATCTGAAGCAGGCTCCAGGCTCTGAACTGTCCAGCACAGAGCCCCACGTGGGGCTTAAACTCACGGACCATGAGATCATGACCTGAGCCAAAGTAGGATGCTTAACTGACTAAGCCATCCAGGTGCCCCACTGATCTCCTTTTTATTCCAATATGCTAATACCTATCTGAACTAAGGGACTTTGCATTTCTCTTTCTTCCTATCTAGTTCTACCCATGATGGGCTTCAGTATCCTCCAGATCTCAGGTAAGCTTTCCCTGACCACCCAGATTAAAGTAATTCTCATAGCCCAGGCACTGTTACCTTATCTCATTTTATCTTTATTATAGTACTGATCACAATCTAAAACAATCATATGTATTTTTGTTTCTGTGGTTCAGTGATGACCCTCCCTCTAATGTACAAGCACAGTAGGAGCAGGGACATCTATTTTGATCTTTGATGTATCATTAGCATACTGAACAGTGGTTGCCATATAGTAGGAGCTCAGTATTTGTTGAAAGAATGGTTGAAGGCAATATCTTCTGGAATCTATCTGAGTGTTATCTGGTTTTAAACAACAAACACCTGAAACTAATAAAACATTGTATGTTAATTATACTTCAGTTTAAGAAAGAATAATGCAAAAAATACAGAAAAGAATAAACAAACCAAAAAAAGGAGGCAGCTAAGAGAGACACACCTGTTATGAATCACTTGCCCCATCTATTCTCCCTTAGAACATCCATCTGGATACCTTGCCTCAGGGCTGAATTAGCAATGGTAGTTGGAGCAGTCACCTAGTGGCAGTGTGCTTTTAGGATGACTTCTAGGGTTTATAGTTGATTGCTGATGGTTGATTTAAGTGTTCTGAGTTCTGTCAAGTCAGTGCTAGGGTACATAGTTTTTGAGGGTCTGGTTCATCTGAATTATAGAATCTTTGCCTCTAGATGTGTTTCTTACTTTGAAGTCAGATTATTTATATATGCTTTCTCATGCCCCCAAAGATGCATCACTTAATTTTATTTATACAACCTCAGTATGAAGCAGGCATTATTATTATCTTCATTTTTATAGGTTAGAAAACAAAGCCCAGGGAGTAGAATAACTTGCCAAAAATCACACCCCTATGAAATGGTAAATCTGGGATTTGAGCCCAAGTAGTACAGCTCCAGATATACATTCTTTCTCACTATACTGTATTTCCTACACTAACCTCATCAGTCATGATATTGGGAAGAGAAGACACCCAGTTTACTTGACATTAATAGGTTAAAGACAAATGGAGGCAGCTATAGTTAGGGACATTTGTTACATAAAGCAGGAAGGATGGTTTGAATAATTCTATAAGCTATGATCTTGATAAAAGGTCATATGGGGAAGTCACTTCCCTTTCCCAGTGGATGGACTAGGGCTTTTTAGCTTCAAGAAGAGAAAATTCAGAAGGATAAGAATCCTGTCTTTTAGTCCTGTCTTAAACTGTCACTGGCATGTCCCTGATTACTTATCCATCATGTGTCCTAACCTCAGCTATCTCTTCCTGATTACTTATCCATCATGTGTCCTACCTTAGCTATCTGTCTTCTTATAGAAGCTATTCAGCTTCACCCAATTCTCTGGACTTCTGACCATGGATAACACATACCTTTTGCTAGATTCCTGCCTATACCTGAGCATGATATCATGAGGAGGTTTGAAAGATACTATGGTTATGTTATAAGTACAGTGCTAAGCATTGTACAATGTTTAGCAAAGAAAGTGTCCACAGGATTAAAGTTCAGAAGTTTCTTGTATATCACTTATTTGCTATTTCTCTACATGAAATACTGCAAAAAAGAGCTTCATATTCTGAATTATATAATGAGGAGATTGAATTAATAGTGGTGCCATGGGCACCTTCTATTTCGGAAATTCTCTGTTAGTTACCTTTGGTCAGCTCACTGATGACAGAAAGTTCTTATGACAGGAAAAGACTTGTAATATCAATCTTCTGTGGCAAGTGAACACATTCCCTTAATCTCATTCCTCTTGATATTAGTCTTTTAGTAAGTACCATATGTGATGGAATGGGTGTCCAATTAATAAGGATTTACCTTCTTTGGAACTGGTTTGAAAGCATATTGTAATGACCATGTCTGATGTCTGTGATATGTAAACTTTCCCTGCTGGCCATAATAACTTATTTTAGGGAAAGATCCCTGATCCAACTGGGACAATCAATTTCTCTTTCCATGGACCATGACATTTTTAACTGAAACAGTCAGGGGTTACTTGGGGCAGGGGAGTCACATTAAAGCTGGAGCGAAGATCCATAAATTCATACTGCTTTTGTGCCCAGAGCTGACCTGGTTCCTAACCTTTCTGATTCAACTCTTCCCTTAACTCTATGACATCCCACTTTCAGTAAGTTCCCTATTCTCCTAATTAAAAAAAAAAAAACTTTTATTGCTTATGATAGCCAGAGTCTACTTCCTATTTACTGCTATATAATCACTACGCACCTGGCAAAAAGTTGGTGCTCAATACTTATTATTTATTGAGCACCAACCTTTTTTTGTCAGGCACATAAGATTATATAGCAATAAATAGGAAGATGAACAAGTCTCTCTGTCACCAAGTCATATATCCATATCTAACCCAAATCCTCACTTTGGTGTTTCCATTACTTCCATGTTGTCTTATAATGTAGTTCTATAGATACTGTCTTACTAGACTGTACAAGCTCCTTGGGGGTATGGTCTGTGTTTATTCATTTTCAAATGTTTTATAGTGATGACCACAGAACTTTACAAGTAATAGACACTCCAGGCATGTTGAAATGGATTCAGCTCTGTACTACCTGTGGGACCTTGTAAGTCCTGTAGCAAACTAAAAAACCTCCCAGATATAAAAATCAACTGTGGTATAGTTGAAAGAAGATTGAATTTGGGATAAGAAGACTTCTAATTCCAAGTTTGCCATTCCCTACCTGTTTTACCTGAAGCAAGTTACCTAATTCCTCTGAGCTTTAACTTCTTCACACAAAAAAACAAAGGAGACAATAATAATACTTGTCTCAAGCTCCTCTGTGCATGTCCTAAGATGGATAAGGAAGTAGAGACTGACCACCTTTATGTTGCTAAGTCAAACAACCACTTTTCAGTCCTTAATTCACTTTACCTGTCAGCAACATTTGTCATAGTTGACCACTGATACTTTTTTGAAGCAGTTTTGTTTTGTTTTGTTTTGTTTTGTTTTGTTTTGTTTTGTTTCTCTCTTGGCTTCTATGTAAAAATACTTCCATGGTTTTACTCAGTCTTACTGCTCCTTTTTGGTCTCCTTTCCTCCTCCTCTAAGTCTAAACATTAGAGTGTCTCAAAGCCTTTCTTAACCCTCTTTTCTTTTCTATCTACATTCTCTCCCCTATGATCTCATTCATTTTATTGCTTGACTACAAGCTGATGAATACCTGAACCTATGTCTCAGAACCAACCTCTCTGAACTCCAGATCCATGCCTAGATCCTCTCTGAGCTTTAGTTTCCTCATCTATAAAATAAGGAAAATAACAGAAAACCACCTCAGGATCGGATTCATGCTAACTCTTCTCAATCTATTCTTTATGTGTAGCCAGATTAATCTTTTAATTTGGCCAACCAGACCATGTTATTCCCCTGCATAATGACTTCCATTGCACTTAGGATAAAAGCCCGGATCTGTACCGTGATCTACAAGGCTCTGTCTAGTCTGGTTCTTACCTGCCACTCCTGGTTCATATTCAATTACTCTCCCCCCGGGGCCTCAGTATTCTAAAGTCACTGGCATTCCTTTTTATAGCTTCTCAAGACTGGCATGTTTTTTCCTATCTTGGGACCTTAGCACATGTTATTTTGCCACCTGAAGTATTCTTCTATTCATCATTCACCTGGCTTATTTCTATTAATTATTCAAGTGAAAATTAACTATAGTCTTATCCAACACAATGGACAAATCTTAATAGCATAAAGTTAAATGAATAAAGCAGTCCCAGAATACAGCAACTTATAAAGTTCAAAACTAAGTAGAACTAAGCAATATAGTGTCTATTTACATATAAGTATGTATATATATATATATATGCATATGATAAAACTATTTTTAAGGCAAGGGAATGATAAATGCAATATTTAGGTTACTTCTGGGAACGGGAAAATAATACAATAAAAAAGATACCCATAGGTATATATGAGTTATTGATAATATGGTAACTTTTGGGTTAAGTGGTCGGTTCACAGACATTTGTTAAATTATTACATAATAAATGACATAAATGGGACAATAATGATAGTGTATGAAGAACCAAGGATTATCATTAATCTAATTATATGTAACAGAAGTCCATTAGCAATGTTTTTAAAAACTTTAAAGGACCAGAGGAAAATACATTTCTAAAATCTTGGAATGGGAAAGCTATTTTTAACATGACACTAGTGGAAAAACAATGTAAAAGGTCAGTAGACATGTTAACAGACAAAGTTTAAATCTTCTACCACATATCATAAGTAAAGTTGAAAGGCAAATGACAAATGGGGTGAAAGTATTTGCAGTACATGTAACAAAGGGTTAATGTCAATATATAAAGTGTTCTTACAAATATTAAGAAAAATAGCCATCAACATGGAGAAAGTAGTCATCTTAAAGCAAATTTTATTTTTTCAAGTTTTATTGATATAATTGACAAATGAAAATGTACATGCTTAAAGTGTACAACATGACAATTTATGTATACATTGTGAAATGATTACAACAATCAAGTTAATTAACACATCCATAATCTCATATAGTCACCTTTTTACCAGTAGTGAGAACACTTAAGATTTAGCAAATTTCAAGTATAAAATACACTATTATTAACCAAAGCTACCATGTTAGATCCTCAAAATTTATTCACTATAAAACTGAAAGTTTGTACACTTTGGCCAACATCTCTCCATTTCCCCCACCACTTACCCCCTGGAAACCACTATTCTACACTTCTGACTTATTTTTTTCAGATTTTACATACATGATATTATATTGTATTTGTCTTTCCCTTTCTGGTTTTGCATAATGCCCTACAGTTTCTTCAATGTTGTTGCAAATAGCACAATGTTGTTGCAAATGGCAGGATTTTCTTCTTTTTGTGATTAAACAATATTATATAATAATATATAATATATTATATTATATAATATA
>NW_024413622.1:0-2426 GCF_014898765.1 Herpailurus yagouaroundi | reverse complement strand
TGGCAGAAAAACTCAGAATGCATTCAACTGTCCATATAGTATATTGGTTCAACACCAGTAATGGAATGAGAAGGAAAGCACAATAAGTAAAAGGATATAATTGATGGAATGTATTATGAATGGTATCACCAGTACCAGGATATACGAAAAAGTATAATGAAAATCCCACCATCACTTTAAAGAGGAATTAACTGTCAAAATGAACAAGCTCAGTTCGATAAGCAAATCTCCATAATGCTGCATTTTTTTATTTCATTACTTTGTTCAATTATCTCTATCACAAACATTTTACATGTAACTACCCAAGAATTGACTTTATTAGGATCATCCCTTTGGTTAGTAGATAAATGTGTGCTAACAAACCCTAAGCAATGTAAAACACATTACTTTGCTGTGACTCCCTTAGGGTAACTTTTGAAAAAACTGTCATCACCTAAAAGGTAAATAAAGTATGTGAAGAAATGGATATTAAACTACAACTTTATTAAATGCTAACAAAAAGTGTTTAATGTGGTTATCTTTTTTTGACTATGAAATATTTAAGGGAAAAATGACTACTCATTGTAGAACAAGGTGCTATGAAATAGACACTCCTATATAGCCAGTGGTAATACAAGGATTTAGAAAAGAACTTGGGAAAAGCCTTTGATCTTATCTTAAATAATTCTGCCTCTATCTTAACTAAAGAAAATAATTCTAAATAAATAATTTAAATCACCATTGATAGCAATCTATGAGTTATATACAGTGACACAAAATATATAATATGTATAATAATGTCTGAGTAAACAGGTATGAGTAAGTTATACTTTTCCAAAAATTTTCATGTTTCTTCATTTTCATCTTTATCATTTTTTTTTAAATGAGAAATTTATTGTCAAATTGGTTTCCATACAACACACAGTGCTCCTACAAACAGGTGTCCTCCTCAATACCCATGACCCACCCTCCCCTCCCTACTACACCCCATTAACCCTCAGTTTGTTCTCAGTTTTTAAGAGTCTCTTATGTTTTGCCTTCCTTCCACTCTAACATTTTTTTTTTCCTTCCACTCCCCCATGGTCTTCTGTTAAGTTTCTCAGGATGCATTAGGTAAGTTTTTAAAAAGATGGGTGTGTACATGAGGTTTTGCATATATACCCACAAGTGGAAAAGAAAAAATGTGGAAACATGTATACCCAATTATTTCATTAGTCATCATTTCTAGGGGTGGATTTATGAGCAACTTTCTTACTTTTCATCACCTTTTTTTTCAATATATGAAATTTATTGTCAAATTGGTTTCCATACAACACCCAGTGCTCATCCCAAAAGGTGCCCTCCTCAATACCCATCATCCACCCTTCCCTCCCTCCCACCCCCCATCAACCCTCAGTTTGTTCTGTTTTTAAGAGTCTCTTATGCTTTGGCTCTCTCCCACTCTAACCTCTTTTTTTTTCCCTTCCCGACCCCCATGGGTTTCTGTTAAGTTTCTAAGGATCCACATAAGAGTGAAAACATCTGGTATCTGTTTTTCTCTGTATGACTTATTTCACTTAACATCACACTCACCAGTTCCATCCACGACGCTACAAAGGGCCATATTTCATTCTTTCTCATTGCCACGTAGTACTCCATTGTGTATATAAACCAAAATTTCCTTATCCGTTCATCAGTTGATGGACATTTAAGCTCTTTCCATAATTTGGCTATTGTTGAGAGTGCTGCTATGAACATTGGGGTAAAAGTGCCCCTATGCATCAATACTCCTGTATCCCGTGGATAAATTCCTAGCAGTGCTATTGCTGGGTCATAGGGTAGGTCTATTTTTAGTTTTCTGAGGAACCTCCACACTGCTTTCCAGAGTGGCTGCACCAACTTGCATTCCCACCAACAGTGCAAGACGGTTCCGTTTCTCCACATCCTCTCCAGCATCTATAGTCTCCTGATTTGTTCATTTTGGCCACTCTGACTAGCGTGAGGTGATATCTGAGTGTGGTTTTGATTTGTATTTCTCTGATGAGGAGCGACGTTGAGCATCTTTTCATGTGCCTGTGGGGCATCCGGATGTCTTCTTTAGAGAAGTGTCTATTCATGTTTTCTGCCCATTTCTTCACTGGGTTATTTGTTTCTCGGGTGTGGAGTTTGGTGAGCTCTTTATAGATTTTGGATACTAACCCTTTGTCCGATATGTCATTTGCAAATATCTTTTCCCATTCCGTTGGTTGCCTTTTACTTTTGTTGGTTGTTTGCTGTGCAGAAGCTTTTTATCTTCATAAGGTCCCAGTAATTCACTTTTGCTTTTAGTTCCCTTGCGTTTGGGGATGTGTCGAGTAAGAGATTGCTACGGCTGAGGTCAGAGAGGTCTTTTCTTGCTTTCCCCTCTAGGGTTTGGATGGCTCCTGTCTCACATTCAGGTCCTTTATCCATTTTGAGTTTATTTTTGT
>NW_024413621.1:0-1459 GCF_014898765.1 Herpailurus yagouaroundi | reverse complement strand
TTGTCAAAATGTCAATACTACCCAAAGCTATCTACACATTCAATGCAGTCCCAATCAAAATTGCACCAGCATTCTTCTCAAAACTAGAACAAGCAATCCTAAAATTCATATGGAACCACAAAAGGCCCCGAATAGCCAAAGTAATTTTGAAGAAGAAGACCAAAGCAGGAGGCATCACAATCCCAGACTTTAGCCTCTACTACAAAGCTGTAACCATCAAGACAGCATGGTATTGGCACAAAAACAGACACATAGACCAATGGAATAGAATAGAAACCCCAGAACTAGACCCACAAACGTATGGCCAACCAAACTTTGACAAAGCAGGAAAGAATATCCAACAGAAAAAAGACAGTCTCTTTAACAAATGGTGCTGGGAGAACTGGACAGCAACGTGCAGAAGATTGAAACTAGACCACTTTCTCACACCATTCACAAAAATAAACTCAAAATGGATCAAGGACCTGAATGTGACACAGGAAACCATCAAAACCCTAGAGGAGAAAGCAGGAAAAGACCTCTCTGACCTGAGCCGCAGCAATTTCTTACTTGACACATCCCCAAAGGCAAGGGAATTAAAAGCAAAAATGAACTGGGAGCTTATGAAGATCAAAAGCTTCTGCACAGCAAAGGAAACAACCAACAAAACTAAAAGGCAACCAACGGAATGGGAAAAGATATTTGCAAATGACATATCGGACAAAAGGCTAGTATCCAAAATCTATAAAGAGCTCACCAAACTCCACACCCAAAAAACAAATAACCCAGTGAAGAAATGGGCAGAAAACATGAATAGACACTTCTCTAAAGAAGACATCCGGATGGCCAACAGGCACATGAAAGGATGCTCAAGGTCGCTCCTCATCAGGGAAATACAAATCAAAACCACACTCAGATACCACCTCACGCCAGTCAGACTGGCTGAAATGAACAAATCAGGAGACTATAGATGCTGGAGAGGATGTGGAGAAACGGAAACCCTCTTGCACTGTTGGTGGGAATGCAAATTGGTGCAGCCGCTCTGGAAAGCAGTGTGGAGGTTCTTCAAAAAATTAAAATAGACCTACCCTATGAGCCAGCAGTAGCACTGCTAGGAATTTACCCAAGGATACAGGAGTGCTGATGCATAGGGGCACTTGTACCCCAATGTTTATAGCAGCACTCTCAACAGTAGCCAAATTATGGAAAGAGCCGAAATGTCCATCAACTGATGAATGGATAAAGAAATTGTGGTTTATATACACAACGGAGTACTACATGGCAATGAGAAAGAACGAAATATGGCTCTTTGTAGCAACGTGCATGGAACTGGAGAGTGTGATGCTAAGTTAAATAAGCCATACAGAGAAAGACAGATACCATATGGTTTCACTCTTATATGGATCCTGAGAAACTTAACAGAAACCCATGACGGAGGGGAAGGAAAAAAAAAAAAAGAGGTTAGAGTGGAAGAGAGCCA
>NW_024413620.1:0-2217 GCF_014898765.1 Herpailurus yagouaroundi | reverse complement strand
ATGTGTAGATAGCTTTGGGTAGTATTGACATTTTGACAATATTTATTCTTCCAATCCATGAGCAGGGAATGTCTTTCCATTTCTTTAAATCTTCTTCAATTACCTTCATAAGCTTTCTATAGTTTTCAGCATACAGATCCTTTACATCTTTGGTTAGATTTATTCCTAGGTATTTTATGCTTCTTGGTGCAATTGTGAATGGGATCAGTTTCTTTATTTGTCTTTCTGTTGCTTCATTGTTAGTGTATAAGAATGCAACTGATTTCTGTACATTGATTTTGTATCCTGCAACTTTGCTGAATTCATGTATCAGTTCTAGCAGACTTTTGGTGGAGTCTATCGGATTTTCCATGTATAATATCATGTCATCTGCAAAAAGCGAAAGCTTGACTTCATCTTTGCCAATTTGGATGCCTTTGATTTCCTTTTGTTGTCTGATTGCTGATGCTAGAACTTCCAGCACTATGGTAAACAACAGCGGTGAGAGTGGGCATCCCTGTCGTGTTCCTGATCTCAGGGAAAAAGCTCTCAGTTTTTCCCCGTTGAGGATGATGTTAGCTGTGGGCTTTTCATAAATGGCTTTTATGATGTGTAAGTATGTTCCTTGTATCCCGACTTTCTCAAGGGTTTTTATTAAGAAACGGTGCTGGATTTTGTCAAAGGCCTTTTCTGCATCGATTGACAGGATCATATGGTTTTTCTCTTTTTTTTTGTTAATGTGATGTATCACGTGGATTGATTTGCAAATGTTGAACCAGCCCTGCATCCCAGGAATGAATCCCACTTGATCATGGTGAATAATTCTTTTTATATGCCGTTGAATTCGATTTGCTAGTATCTTATTGAGAATTTTTGCATCCATATTCATCAGGGATATTGGCCTGTAGTTCTCTTTTGTTACTGGGTCTCTGTCTGGTTTAGGAATCAAAGTAATACTGGCTTCATAGAATGAGTCTGGAAGTTTTCCTTCCCTTTCTCTTTCTTGGAATAGCTTGAGAAGGATAGGTATTATCTCTGCTTTAAACGTCTGGTAGAAGTCCCCTGGGAGGCATCTGGTCCTGGACTCTTCTTTGTTGGGGGATTTTTGATAACTGATTCAATTTCTTCGCTGGTGATGGGTCTGTTCAAGCTTTCTATTTCCTCCTGATTGAGTTTTGGAAGAGTGTGGGTGTTCAGGAATTTGTCCATTTCTTCCAGGTTGTCCAATTTGTTGGCATATAATTTTTCATAGTATTCCCTTATAATTGTTTGTATCTCTGAGGGATTGTTTGTAATAATTCCATTTTCATTCATGATTTTATCTATTTGGGTCATCTCCCTTTTCTTTTTGAGAAGCCTGGCTAGAGGTTTGTCCATTTTGTTTATTTTTTCAAAAAACCAACTCTTGGTTTCGTTTATCTGCTCTACAGTTTTTTTAGATTCTATGTTGTTTATTTCTGCTCTGATCTTTATTATTTCTCTTCTTCTGCTGGGTTTAGGCTGCCTTTGCTGTTCTGCTTCTATTTCCCTTAGGTGTGCTGTTAGATTTTGTATTTGGGATTTTTCTTGTTTCTTGAGATAGGCCTGGATTGCAATGTATTTTCCTCTCAGGACTGCCTTCGCTGCGTCCCAAAGCGTTTGGATTGTTATATTTTCATTTTCGTTTGTTTCCATATATTTTTTAATTTCTTCTCTAATTGTCTGGTTGACCCACTCATTCTTAGTAGGGTGTTCTTTAACCTCCATCCTTTTGGAGGTTTTCCAGACTTTTTTCTGTGGTTGATTTCCAGCTTCATAGCATTGTGGTCTGAAAGTATGCATGGTATGATTTCAATTCTTGTAAACTTATGAAGGGCTGTTTTGTGACCCAGTATATGATCTATCTTGGAGAATGTTCCATGTGCACTCGAGAAGAAAGTATATTCTGTTGCTTTGGGATGCAGAGTTCTAAATAGATCTGTCAAGTCCATCTGATCCAATGTCTCATTCAGGGCCCTTGTTTCTTTATTGACCGTGTGTCTAGATGATCTATCCATTTCTGTAAGTGGGGTGTTAAAGTCCCCTGCAATTACCACATTCTTATCAATAAGGTTGCTTATGTTTATGAGTAATTGTTTTATATATTTGGGTGCTCTGGTTTTCGGCGCATAGACATTTATAATTGTTAGCTCTTCCTGATGGATAGACCCTCTCACTATTATATAATGTCCTTCTTCATCTCTTGTTACAGCCTTTAAT
>NW_024413619.1:0-15700 GCF_014898765.1 Herpailurus yagouaroundi | reverse complement strand
AGGGCTCCTGGAAGTAAAACTCATGAAAGTTCAGGAGCCTTCCTAAGTATAGACATTAGGGGCGCCTGGGTGGCTCAGGCTGATGGCTCAGAGCCTGGAGCCTGTTTCCGATTCTGTGTCTCCCTCTCTCTCTGCCCCTCCCCCGTTCATGCTCTGTCTCTCTCTGTCCCAAAAATAAATAAAAAACGTTGAAAAAAAATTTAAAAAAAAAGTATGAGGAGCACAAATATTCATTGAATAAATAAATGACAAATGAGTAGATAACCCTGTTTACATTTTCTTAACCAAATATTCTGCAAATTGTTTGACTATGGTATTCTTCTTTCATATTGCACATAGTAACATCTTAAGGAACTAATGTTCTACAGAACATCTTTCAAAAATTCTGATCCAGGTGAATGTAATCTGGAAAAGAGGACATTGCCAGAGGCTTAAAAGAGTGAAATAATCTGATTGGTGGAATATCTAAAACATCTAGAAAATGTTAGGTTCTTCATGTTGGTTTTTTAATTGAGGAGAAAAAAAGACTATTAAATGTTTTAGTTACTATACTTAGTCTATATAAAAACACTTTAATTGTTGTCAAAGATTTTTTAAACTTATCACCTGATCAAATTATAAATTATGTCAGATTTGTATGCTTAAAAACCTAATGGAAAGGAGACAGAGGTTACATTGGGCAAACGTATTTTAATTGTATCAAAGCAATAAAAGATGTTATGACTAAATTATTTGATGAAAGTAATTTAATGAAATTAAACTGGTTTAGTTAAATAGTTAACTTAGTTAAGTTGACTCAGGTTTTGCTTATAATTTAAAACTTTTACTCCTTAACATATAAACTTTATTCTTTTTTTTTTCTTTTTGATTAACTTCACACTGGAAAATTTGATTAACTCTTAGAAGACTTTGGATGATAAAACTGTGGTCTCAAATAAGCATTACAATCAGGCTGTACTTGCTTTTGTTCCTGTTACTTCAGTGTATCTTAAATAAGCTTGTACAATTAAAATAAAGTTCATCGGGCTCTGTGCTGACAGCTCAGAGCCCGGAGCCCGCTTCAGATTCTGTGTCTCCCCCTCTCTCTGCCCCTCCCCTGCTCATGCTCTCTCTCTGTCTCAAAAATAAATTTAAAAAAACCCATTAAATTAAAAAAATAAAGTTAATAAGGTCTTTATTTGTCAGGAGGTAGTAGGGTACTTTTTATTTATTTTTTAATTTTTAATGTTTTATTTACTTTTGAGAGAGAGAGAGAGAGAGAGAGAGAGAGAGAACGTGACTGCGGGAAGGGGAGAGAGAGAGAGAGAGGGAGACACAGAATCCAAAGCAGGCTCCAGACTCTGAGCTGTCAACACAGAACCTGACATAGGGCTCAAACTCAAGGACCATGAGATCATGGTCTGAGCCAAATTCAGACATTTAACTGACTGAGCCACCCAGGCACCCCAGGAGGGTACTTTTCAATGTATTACAAAGGCAAAACTAATGTCAGCAAAGGCTCTGTTAAAAGACCAGGACATAACAAATTTCCTTCCAGCTACCTGTAGGGAGGATAGGTGGAGGTGAGGGTGGTAAAGCAAGAGGTCTATGGGTAGTGAGAAAAGACAATAATCACTATTACAAAACTTAGAATGCTTTTTCTTAGACTACTGCAAAATAAGAAACAAAAAGCAAACAAAAAAAGCAAAAAAAAAAATCTAATTTCCCACTCCATAAATAAGAAAGCTGAGCACTTCTAGCATCTCAGGACAAACGTGTTTGACAGAGAAATAAGACAAAGCAGTGCTAAAGGGGTTCAACTATCTGTTGGTGCCGAAAGAAAGAAAAATGGTGAAAAGAGGAAAGATGTGTTTTTCCACTTTAATGCTAGGATTGACACAACTACAAAAAAAGACTTTAGATATTCTGTTTCTACAATGGATGGAAAGAAAAATTTAGAAGTTCCTGGGCCCTTTTTCCCAGAGCTTGCATTATGCAATAAAGACAATACATTTATCTTATAATTATCACTCTCAGGCTTCTGAGTATGCAAAACTAAAAGTAAAAAAAAAAAAGAGAGAATACTTGCTGAATAAGAGTATACTTTTCAGAAAGGAAAGGATATTGATGATCTATATGTATTAAGTTGTGAATTTCACATTATTTTTTTTTAAGTAGAAGGAATATATTATCTCTGACCTAGCTACATTTTGCTACCAGTAATCTTGCAACCAGTAGCATGCATTAGGGGACAGATGGATGGAGTCAGGGATGAAGTCTAAGTCATTTGAACAAAGAAAGGTAACTTATCTCTATGGAGACAGAATTCCAATATTTGAAATTTCCAGGTTTGTCTTCTAAATAATGATTTCCAAATGTTAATCCATGGACCATTGTTCTTTTTCTGCTTTTAGTGGTCTGTGGCAAAATTACAAAAAGCACAATTTTACATAATCAGTTAAATCACTTTTCTCTTTTTCAGAAAAATTGTTCTTTATCTTTTTTACTTTTTTGATTTTAACATGTTCTTTCTTGTATGAAATGATGAAAATAATGTAAGAAATCATGTGTTTCAAACGGTATAATTTATTATAAAAATCAAAAGCTGGTAACCTAACTTGGTCCTCAAAATTTTAGGAGGACTTTTTTTCTTAACCGTTCAATTTAAAACCCAATGGACATTCCCATTTTATAGCATACCAATTTCTAAGAGATTTGAAGTCGACTGAGTATTATTTTTAATGCCAGAAGAACTTTGCCTATCATCCCCTAATCAGTAAATCCCAGGAGAATAACACATCCTATCATTTAATGCTGGTACATCTTTATATAGACAAGTATTCATTATTTATAAATGAATCTGTTTCTCTTCACACATTAATGAATTCCTGCAAAATATCAATAAACCTTATGGGTCTTCCATTTTTACTAGTATAACCATCCAAGCACCATGGCCATTTTTCAAAAAAGAAAACCAGAAAACAAAGTACCATGACTGAGAACCAACAGAAAGAGACAATAGAATATTAACCCATCAAAACATCAGGAACTGGAACTATAAGATATAATATGAAATAATTGTGTTTAATGTTTCAAAAATAAAGGTGAAGTTTGAAAATATATGACAAGCATATCTAAAAAGGAAAAAAAGGAATTTCAGAATATTTAATTTATAACTTTATAATTTTGAAAATGTTAATAATGGATAAAATAAATACCTGCAGCTAACAACAGAAAAAAATTGGAAGGTAGATCTAAGGAATCATTGGTATGCCACATGGAAAGACATAGAGATGTAAAAGACTCAAAAAAGGGTTAATAAATATGGAATAGGGAGTGAAAAGTTTTACCATCCATATAATTGTAATTCCAAAAGGAAGGCATTGAAAGGGCCAGAGGCAATATTTTAAAGATTTGATGGATAAGAATTTTCCAGAACTTAAAAAAATAATCTACAAGCTCAACAAACACAATAAATCTCAAGGAGTTTACATGAAAAGAAACCCACTTTTACACACACCATAGTGCAAGTGAAGGATACTACAAGGAGAAGATTTAAAAAGCAACAGGAAAAGCGAAAACATGACAAATTATATACAAAAAAGTACACTTATACTGATGGCTGAAATTTCAAAAGCAACAGTGGAAACAAGAAGACAGTAGATCTCTATTTTCTTTGTGCTGAAAAAAAAAGTGTCAACCCAAACAAACAAAAAACAGACTCTTAAATACAGAAAACAAACATGGTTGCCAGAGGAAAGGTGGATTGCAAGATTGGTAAAATTATCTATCTATCTATCTATCACTCAGCCATAAAAAATAATGAGACCCTGTCTTTTGAAAGGTTGTGGATGTGGATAGCGCTAGGTGATATTATGCTAAATGAAAGAAGCCAGTCAGAGAAAGTCAAATACTATATGATTTCACTCATATGTGGAATATGAAAAAATATATACAAATAAAACAAATGAACATGGGGGTAAAAGAGAGGCAAACCAAGAAACAGAGTCTTTAACTATAGAGAACAAACTGGTGGTTAGTGGAGGGGAGGTGGGTGGGGGGATGAGTTAAATAGGTGATGGGTATTAAGGAAGGCACTTATGATGAGCACTGGGTGTTGTAAGTGACGAATCTCCAAATTCTACAACTGAAACTAATATTACATTTTATGTTAATTAAATGGAATTTAAATAAAAATTTGGAGGTGTCTGGCTGTCTCAGTTAAGTGTCTGGTTCTGTTTTTTTGCTCAGGTCATGATATCATGATTGGTGGGTTCAAGCCCTGCATCAGGCTCCATGCTAACTGTGTGGAGCCTGCTTAGAATTCTCTCTCTCTCCCTCTCTCTCTGCCCCTCCCCCACTCTCTCCCTCAAAATGCAATAAAAATAAACCTTAAAAAATTGGAGATAAAAGATAAAGACAAAGATATTCATATTTTTCTGAATAGCTATATTTTCTATTCATAAGAGATACAAGTAAAACATAAGGGTAAATGAATGAAAGTGAAATATGAGAAAAATGTATAGCAAATACCATTTTATATAAAATAAGTTTACCTATATCGATATAAAATAAAATATATTTTATGGTAAATTGATAAATTAGAAACTAAATAATGCCAAAAGGTAATTTTACCAAGAATATATAACAATTCTAAATATCTATTTCCCAGAACTTATCCTCAAATTATATAAAGCAAAAACTGATAGACTTTTAAGAGAAAATTTAAAATCCACAATTATTTTGGAATTATTTTTTTAATTTTTTAATGTTTATTTTTGAGAGAGAGAGACAGATTTAAGTGGGGGAGGAACAGAGAGGGAGGCACAGAACCTCCAAGCTCTGATCTGTCTGTAAGCACAGAGCCAAATGTGGGGCTCAAACCCATGAACTTTGAGATCATGACCTGAGCAGAAATCAGATACTTAACTGACTGATGTACCCGGGTGCCCCAGTAGTTGGATTTTTTTAAACTATCTTATTTCTCATTATCTGGAAAAGTAAAAAGGCAAATAATTCAGCAAGGGTATAGAATATTTGAACAATCTAGTTAGCAAATCTGATTTAATGGATAAATATAGAACATTACAGAGTACCAATTTTCTTTAAAACACACACAGAAAAAATTATATTCTGCATAAAAATCCAAGTCTCAATAAACATAATATATTGGCATTATACACAGCAACTTTGTTGAAAATAATAGAGTTAAATTATAAATCAGTCACATAAAATATACTAGAAAGTATCCATGTGTTCATTAAGAAATTAAGAAACAAACTTCTAAGTAACTTTTAGGTCAAATAAGAAATTACTGGTAAATTTTAAAAACGTGCTAAGTTAAACAATAATCAAATACTATATATTAAAATTTCAGGGACACAAGTTGTATCATATTAAATTTGGTTTCAAATTTTTAGGCACTATTTCCATTGAGATGTGGGTCTATTTTCTTATATTTCCCTCTCCTCTTGAATCTGGGATGGACTAGGATGACTTTCACAAATAGAGTAGGGTGGAAGTGATGCTATGTTAGTTCCAGGCCCAATCTTTAGAAGTAGAAGCTTTTCTTCAGTCTGTTGAACCCCTGCACATCCAACTATTCTAATGCTACTCTACATTGAGAAAGCGCTAGCAGAAGACAGTTTGGAAGGCAGTGTGGAGAAATATGAAGGGAGGAAAGGAAAGCGAGAAAGCAAGAGTGAGATTATCAAAAGCAGTACTTAGAAGGAAATTTATTCTTGGGGTGTCTGTGTGGTTCAGTTGGTTAAGCATCTGACTCTTGTGTTTGTTTCAGGTCATGATCTCTCGGTTCATGGTTTTGAGACCCGTGTTGGGCTATGCACTGACTGCAGAGCCTGCTTGGGATTCTCTCTCTCTAGCTCTCTCTCTCTCTCTCTCTCTTCCTCTCTCTCTACATCTTCTCTCTCTCTCTCTCTCTCTCTCTCTCTCTCTCAGAATAAATAAAAGAAGGAAATTCACTCTCTTAAATGATTACATTAGAAAAATAAAGACTAGGGTAGTTCAGTTTCCTAATGATTCTGACAGCCATCTAACATCATGTAAAAACTCTTTCTTAAATTAATTAGATTCACTATCTGCCTCTGGAATTTGATCAATGTGAACTTCCAGGTAGGATTTTTCCCTATTCTTATTTTTCCTTTATGATTTGCCTCAGTTTCTAGGAGGATTTTGGATATCTGCTACCATACCATCATCTTTCCTGAAAGTATTTTTTTATATTTTATGTAGGTCTTTATGTGTAGTCTTTATGTATTTCAGATATGTCATAAAATTTCAGATATTTAAAAAAGAAAATAAAAAAATAAAGACTGAAAAATAATTATCTGAGCATACAGTTTGAGAAATGAGAAAGGAATAAAAAAATCAGCCTAAAAAATGCAAGGGGAAAATAAACATATGAGCAGAAATGAACTAGAAAGCAAACTTAGAAAGATAAATAAAGCCCAGATACTTGCAAAGCATAATAGACAAAGGATTGGTTTCCAGAGTGTTTTTATTAAATAAATAAGAAAAATACAAAATGAAAATGGGCAAATGGCAAAAACCTTGGCCAGTCACTTCATGGAAACACAAATGGCCAAGAAGCATATGTAAGAAGCTCAACCTCATTACCAGGGGAAATTCAAAATTCAACCAAATGTGACACTGTTTCATACCCACCAGATTGCCAAACATTTAAGTTTGGTAATAGTTAAGTGCAAAAGATGCAGAGTAACTGGATCACTTATACATAACAATTTTGAAAAATAAATTGGAATGATCTAGTGAAGTTGAAGTCCCATATACCCTATGATTCAGCAATTGCACTCCTAGGTATTTATACTGTATAAACTCTTGCAGATGTGCACCAGGAGAGAGCTACAAGAATGTTCATAGTAACACTGTTTGTAATAGTAAAAAAAAAGGAAATAACTTTAATGTCCATCAACAAGAGAATAAATACATTCCTGAGTAGTCATATACATCAATTTTCTACACAGGAGCAAATAATAATGAACTAAAACCTCATGAAACAACATGAATGAATCAGAAGAACATACTTTTTTGTCTTAAAAACGAGTCAAAGAAAAAGGCTTACAGTATGATTTTTTTTTGCATATAAAGATTAAACTGAAAAACTAAAAAGATGATTGTATAGGGATACAAACATATATGGTAAAAGTATAAAGAATTGCAAGAGAATGAAAAACACAAAATACAGTATAGAGATTTCCACAATGAGAGAATGGAAGGGTAGGACACTGAGAGGACTTAAAAGGTAATTGATAATGTTATTTTTCTTAAACTGGGTGAGAGAAGAGTGTTTATTATAATTTATTGTATTTTACATATAAGTTATAAATAATTTTTATATATACTCATAATTTAATAAAATGTGTTAAAGCAATAGAATTTTTCATTTACTTTTAGGTTTTTTTAGACTTTCTCAATATTTTAATGAAGGTGGTAAGCAGTATAAGATCAAACCGCAATTTAACAGCTGAAAAAAAATTTCCAGAGGCAGGTTGCCATCATATATTGATGTAGTATGATGATAGTCTTTCTCTTTCATGTGAAGCAGTGTCTATTAAAAACCTACATGGAGGGGAGCCTGGGTGGCTCAGTCACTTAAGCGTCCGACTTCAGTTCAGGTCATGATCTCATGGTTTGTGGGTTCAAGCCCCACATCAGATTCTGTGCTGACAGCTTGGAGCCTGAAGCCTGCTTAGGATTCTGTCTCCCTCTCTCTCTGCCCCTCCCCTACTCATGCTCTGTCTCTCTCAAAAATAAATAAACATTAAAATTTTTTCTAAATAAAAACCTACCTGGAGAACAGCCAAATGTCAAATGTCAACCTAAGAAAAGCAGTACAACCTTGGCACAAAACTAGAAAACCATTGAATTTGCCTTTCTCACATACTTAAATGATCCTGTGTTGTTGTTTCACTAATAAGGAAATAATAGGTATCAGAGAGTATAACCATGGAAGCATTGGATTTTACTGACTAGAAACTTACAGTTTACAGTCAGTTGTCCAATATGAAAGCAATACCTTCATAGGATAGAAAAACAGGAGTTCTAATATACAAAGGGAAATTTCTTAGAATTCATATAAAACATAATCAGTGGTAAATTCTCTGGAATATTTCTATAATCAAATTGCTGTGTGGATGAATAATCTGTCTAAAGTTCCTCTTCTTAGTATATGAAAGATATCAGGGATCAAATGAGAGGCTTAAAAGGACTGGACATGTAAAAGATTATTAGATATTCAATACATATACCAATAACATTTATTGTTAATCTTGAAATTTTGCATAACTTTTCTAGTGAAGAAAATACAATATTTGGTATGAAATGTTATGAATTTTGCTATCATTCTCATTATTTCTAAAAATTATTTTCAGTGTTCTGATACATATCTGTCTCAGATTATTGTAATTGTTTACCTTATCTGTGATATCTTATATGAAAACAGTAACAGGGGCGCCTGGGTGGCGCAGTCAGTTAAGCGTCTGACTTCAGCCAGGTCACGATCTCGCGGTGTGTGAGTTTGAGCTCCGCGTCAGGCTCTGGGCTGATGGCTCAGAGCCTGGAGCCTGGAGCCTGTTTCCGATTCTGTGTCTCCCTCTCTCTCTGCCCCTCCCCCGTTCATGCTCTGTCTCTCTCTGTCCCAAAAATAAATAAACGTTGAAAAAAAAAAAAAAGAAAACAGTAACAAATCTAATAAGGAATTAAGGCACATATAGAAATTACTTTGCTTTTTAGAAATTATTGGAATTTAGAAATCCCTAGGCTTTCACTGAATTCAAGGGAAAAATAAAACATGATTGAATAGTAAGGATTTGTGGGAAAGGATATTAATTTTTTTAGGTTATTAAAATACTTGTAAAAACTACTCTTAAAAAAAGTTTACTCTTAAAAAACTTTATTACCCCACATATTTTAAGGGTGGGATTATACAACACATTTCCTTGACAGGGTGTATCTTGGCAATCAGGGCAGCTTATAGCATAAATTAAAGTGTCAGGATTTATGGTTACACGAGTCAAAGTCCTCTGAAAATCTGAAATTTAGAGAACTGTCTAAATGATACCTAGTCCCTGACTCTTTTCAGAATGCAGTACAAGTACATGCATATGCATGTACATGCATACCACTCCATTTGTTTACATCTTAAACTCCCTTGAAAAACACTAGCGAAATGTAGGAGAAAACAATTACACAAATTACAACTATTGCCAAGAAAGTCAGCAGAACAGAGGTAGTACTACTGTGTTGATTTTTGTGAATACACTATGTGTGGAAACTTGGAGAGGCAGACCATGTCTCTTTAAAAATGGAGCAAAGAAAAGCCCAAAGCTAACATCATCCTCAACGGGGAAAAACTGAGAGCTTTTTCCCTGAGATCAGGAACACGACAAGGATGCCCACTCTCACCGCTGTTGTTTAAGATAGTGTTGGAAGTTCTAGCATCAGCAATCAGACAAGAAAAGGAAATCAAAGGCATCGAAATTGGCAAAGATGAAGTCAAGCTTTCGCTTTTTGCAGATGACATGATATTATACGTGGAAAATCCGATAGACCCCACCAAAAGTCTCCTAGAACTGATACATGAATTCAGCAAAGTTGCAGGATACAAAATCAATGTACAGAAATCAGTTGCATTCTTATACACTAACAATGAAGCAACAGAAAGACAAATAAAGAAACTGATCCCATTCACAATTGCACCAAGAAGCATAAAATACCTAGGAATAAATCTAACCAAAGATGTAAAGGATCTGTATGCTGAAAACTATAGAAAGCTTATGAAGGTAATTGAAGAAGATTGAAAGAAATGGAAAGACATTCCCTGCTCATGGATTGGAAGAATAAATATTGTCAAAATGTCAATACTACCCAAAACTATCTACACATTCAATGCAATCCCGATCAAAATTGCACCAGCATTCTTCTTGAAACTAGAACAAGCAATCCTAAAATTCATATGGAACCACAAAAGGCCCCGAATAGCCAAGGTAATTTTGAAGAAGAAGACCAAAGCAGGAGGCATCACAATCCCAGACTTTAGCCTCTACTACAAAGCTGTCATCATCAAAACAGCATGGTATTGGCACAAAAACAGACACATAGACCAATGGAATAGAATAGAAACCGCAGAACTAGACCCACAAACGTATGGCCAACTAATCTTTGACAAAGCAGGAAAGAACATCTAATGGAAAAGACAGTCTCTTTAACAAATGGTGCTGGGAGAACTGGACAGCAACATGCAGAAGGTTGAAACTAGACCACTTTCTCACACCATTCACAAAAATAAACTCAAAATGGATAAAGGACCTGAATGTCAGACAGGAAACCATCAAAACCTTAGAGGAGAAAGCAGGACAAGACCTCTCTGACCTCAGCCATAGCAATCTCTTACTCGACACATCCCCAAAGGCAAGGGAATTAAAAGCAAAAGTGAATTACTGGGACCTTATGAAGATAAAAAGCTTCTGCACAGCCAAGGAAACAACCAACAAAACCAAAAGGCAACCAACGGAATGGGAAAAGGTATTTGCAAATGACATATCAGACAAAGGGCTAGTATCCAAAATCTATAAAGAGCTCACCAAAGTCCACACCCGAAAAACAAATAACCCAGTGAAGAAATGGGCAGAAAACATGAATAGACACTTCTCTAAAGAAGACATACGGATGGCCAACAGGCACATGAAAAGATGTTCAGCGTCGCTCCTTATCAGGGAAATACAAATCAAAACCACACTCAGGTATCACCTCACGCCAGTCTGAGTGGCCAAAATGAACAAATCAGGAGACTCTAGATGCTGGAGAGGATGTGGAGAAACGGGAACCCTCTTGCACTGTTGGTGGGAATGTAAATTGGTGCAGCCGCTCTGGAAAGCAGTGTGGAGGTTCCTCAGAAAATTAAAAATAGACCTACCCTATGACCCAGCAATAGCACTGCTAGGAATTTATCCAAGGGACACAGGAGTACTGATGCATAGGGGCACTTGTACCCCAATGTTCATAGCAGCACTCTCAACAATAGCCAAATTATGGAAAGAGCCTAAATGTCCATCAACTGATGAATGGATAAAGAAATTGTGGTTTATATACACAATGGAATACTACGTGGCAATGAGAAAAAAATGAAATATGGCCTTTTGTAGCAACGTGGATGGAACTGGAGAGTGTGATGCTAAGTGAAATAAGCCATACAGAGAAAGACAGATACCATATGGTTACACTCTTATGTGGATCCTGAGAAACTTAACAGGAACCCATGGGGGAGGGGAAGGAAAAAAAAAAGAGATTAGAGTGGGAGAGGGCCAAAGCATAAGAGACTTAAAAACTGAGAACAAACTAAGGGTTGATGGGGGGTGGGAGGGAGGAGAGGGTGGGTGATGGGTATTGAGGAGGGCACCTTTTGGGATGAGTACTGGGTGTTGTATGGAAACCAATTTGACAATAAATTTCATATATAAATAAAAAACAAAAACAAATAAAGAAAAAAAAATAGCAAAGCTATGAAAAAAAAAAAGAACCACAAAAGACTCTGAATTGTCAAACTATCTTGAGAAAGAAAAACAAAGCCAAGGTTGTCACACTTCCTGATTTCAAACTATACTACAAACTATAGTAATCAACATGGTACATTATTGGCATAAAATCAGATACATCAATCAATAGAAAAGAATAGAGATCCCCAAAATAAACTCACATACATATGATCAATTAATTTATCATGGAGATAAGAATACACACTGGGTATTAAAACCAGGTAAAGGCATGAGAAGCAAAGAAAAAAAAGAAAACTTTAGGCCAATATTTCTGATGAACACATACGTGAAAATTCTCAATAAAATATATTAGCAGGGGTGCCTCGAGGGCTCAGTTGGCTGAGCATCCGACTTTGGCCTAGGTCATGATTTCGCCATTCAGGAGTTTGAGCCCCATTTCAGGCTCTGTGCTGACAGCTCAGAGCGTGGAGCCTGTTTCAGATTCTGTGTCTCCCTCCCTCTCTCTGCCCTTCCCCTACACACACTCTGTCTCTCTCTTTCTCTCTCAAAAATAAAAATTTAAAAAAAAAGTTAAAAATATTTTAGCAAAAAAAATCCAATACATTAAAAATATCATTCACAGGGTATCTGGGTGGCTCAGTCCGTTAAATTTCTGACTCTTGATTTCAGCCCAGGTCATGATCTCATGGTCATGAGATTGAACCCTACATCAGGCTCTCTGCTGGGCATGAAGCCTGCTTGGGATTCTCTCTCGCGCTGCCCCTCCCCCCTCTAAAAATACTAAATTAAAAAATTTTAAAAATCATTCAATCATGCAATCAATCATTGATCATGCAATCAAGTGGGATATATTTCAAGGATGTAAGAATGGCTCAATATTCACAAATCAAACAACATGACACAAGAGAAGAACTACAATAACAAGAGAAAGGATAAAAACCATATGATCACTTCAATAGATGCACTTGAAAAAGTACAACACCCATTCATGATAAAAACTCTCAGCAAAGTAAATTTAGAGGAAATATATATCAACATATAAAGGCCACATATGAAAAATTCACAACTATCATCATATTCAATGATGAAAAACTGACAGCTTTTCTTCTAAGACCGAGAACCAGACAGGTATGTCCACTGCACCACTTTTACTCTACATAGTATGGGAAGTCCTAGCTACATCTATGAGATAATAAAAAGGGAATAAAATGCATTGAAATTTGTAAGGAAGAAGTAAAATTTTCACTATTTTCAGAAAACTTATATATATATATATATATATATATATATATCCATATTCCTAAGACTCCAAGAAAAAAAAACTTCTAGAACCAATAAATGAATTCAGTAAAGCCACAGGATACAAAACTAATATATAGAAATCTGTTGTATTTCTATACAATAATAATGAAATAATAGAGAAAGCAAGGAAACAATCCCATGTATAATTGCACCAAAAATAATAAAATATCTAGGAATAAAAGGAGGTGAAAGACCTGTACTCTGAAAACCATAAAACATTGATGAAAGAAATTGTAAATGACACAAAAAAGAAAAGATACTCCATGCTCATGGATTGCAAGAAACAATACTGTTCAAATGTCCATACTACCCAAAGCATTTTATAGATTTAATGAAATCAACATTTTTCACAGAACTAGACCAAATAATTATAAAATTTTTATAGTGCCACAAAAGACCCTGAATAATTATAGCAATCTTGAGAAAGAAGAACAAAGTCAAAATTATCACAGTCTCAAATTTCCAGATATACTACAAAACTGTAATATTTAAAACTTTAATTATCACAGTCTCAAATTTCCAGATATACCACAAAACTGTAATATTTAAAACTCTATGGTAATGGCAACAAATAGACACAAATTTCAATAGAACAGAATAGAAAACCAAGAAGTAAACCCACAGTTGTGTGATCAATCAATCTATGACAAGCAGGCAAGAATTTGCAATAGGAAAGAAAAAAACAATAGTCTCTTCCAGAAATGATGCTGAGAAAACTGGACTGCTACACTCCCCCAAAAAAGGAAATTACCATTTTCTTACACAATATATGAAATAAACTCAAAATGGATTAAATATCTAAATGTGTCACCTGAGCCATAAAAATCCTAGTTGAGAGCACAAGCAGTAATTTCTCTGATATTGGTCATAGCAACATCTTTCTAGATATGTCTCCCGAGGCTAGGAATAAAAAAACAAAAATAAACTTTGGGGAATACATCAAAATAAAAATCTGCCCAGCAAAGGAAACAACCAACAAAACTAAAAGATAACTTGATGAAAGTGGTAAAAGGTACTTGTAAATGACATATTTGATAAAAGTATCCAAAATATATAAAGAACTTATAGAACTCAACACCCAAAACCCCACAAATAATCCAATTAATACCAAGAAGAAGACATGAACAGACATTTCTCCAAAGAACACATGCAATGTTCTGTATCTTAATTGTGGTGATGATTTCATATATATAAACATACTTCAAAATACATAAAATTTATCATTTTATCTTTTTTTAAATTTTTTTTTCAACGTTTATTTATTTTTGGGACAGAGAGAGACAGAGCATGAACGGGGGAGGGGCAGAGAGAGAGGGAGACACAGAATTGGAAACAGGCTCCAGGCTCTGAGCCATCAGCCCAGAGCCTGACACGGGGCTTGAACTCACGGACAGCGAGATCGTGACCTGGCTGAAGTCGGACGCTTAACCGACTGCACCACCCAGGCGCCCCAAAATTTATCATTTTAAATAGATACATCAAATTTTATATAAATCCTCCCCCAATATTGATACAAAGATATTGAAAATTAGAAGCAGGATATTTTCTAAACAGCATGTAGAACTTTAATTTGTATCCAAGATCAATCCATTGGTAAAACTTGTATAGAATATGTTTTAAGGGGGCACAAAGAAACCTACTTTATAAGAAATAGCTCTCTGGCTGCCCTGCATTAGATTTCTGGAAAAGCGATCTAAAGAGCTTCAAGAAAATTAATAACCAAAGTCAAACCTAAGATTCTCACCTCTAGAGGGAGGTTAAGATGGTGGAGAAGTAGAAGGACCGGGACTTTCCTCCTCCCTCAAACAGAGCTGTATTAAGGTCAGATCGATCACATGGAATACACAGGAAATCAATACATGGAGCAGCAAAAGGATCTCCATAGCTGGAGGGAGACAGCTTGGCAGAATCAAGATGTGTGTATGTGAATTGGGGGAGATAAAATAGTATTGCCATGAAGGTAGGGAACACTTTCTGTGGAGACAAAAAAGGAAGAAAATAGAGAGCGGTCATGAAAGTGTGGCACTGATTTAGCACAAAAGGAAAACTTCTCTGGACATGGAGAGTATGGAGAGTGACAGGTGTTTTTGTTATTGTTGCTTTGTTTTTGTTATTGTTGTTATTACTGTAGATGTTTTGTTTTGTTTGTAAATGGTCTTTGGAGGTGAAAGAGGTTTCAGAAGTGTGCATCTTTCTCTGGAACAGAGCTATGGTGAACGCTCCTGGTAGGAAGGAGCCATTTCTGGAGTGCATAGAGTGGTGTAATTATCTCTGGAGCATAATGGGAGAGAAAATTCCCTTCCCAGAGTACTTTGGGAATAAGGTTTATTTATTGCCTCCCCAAGAACAAAAGACCCTACAGGTGCCAGCCAAAGGCCTTTCATCAGCAGGGTGGAGAGGCTCTCGTCCAGAGCAGGGGGGAAGTGTGCTAGGTCCTTTAAGACATTGTGTCTTGAATCCCAGCCAAGCACCAAAAAGCCACAGGAGACTTGTAGACAGGGCAAGCTGACTGACTTTGCTCTTCTGGGAGGGTTTTCTGAACAGCATGAGTTGAAATACCTGGTCTGGGGAGGACAGATTGGGGTGATGCCATTTTCCCCAAAAACCAATATGGTGTGACTTCAAAGAGCAACATAGTGGCCCACAGTAGAGGCAGGGCATGCTTACACAAAACCCTGCCCCTCCATGCCTGGCAAATGCTTATTTGCTGGGCAAGATTGACTGACCCAATGCAGCCAGACTCTCCTCCAGACCAGCACAGCCACTAGCCCCAGACACTAACAGACATTTTTTTTCTTTTTCCTTTCCTTCTTTCCTCTTTTTTTTTTTCTTTTTTCTTTTGGAATCAGTCTTATAGTTTCTGATTTGTTGTTGTTGTTGTTTTT
>NW_024413618.1:0-1460 GCF_014898765.1 Herpailurus yagouaroundi | reverse complement strand
TCTCTCTTTTGAAACTTGGCAGGCCAGAAAGGATTGGCACGAGATCTTCAATGTGATGAACAGAAAAAAAGCCGAGAATCCTTTATCCAGCTAGTCTGTCATTTAGAATAGAAGGAGAGATAAAGGTCTTTCCAAAAAAACAAAAACTGAAGGAATTTGTCACCACTAAACCAGCCCTACAAGAGATCCTAAGGGGGACCCTGTGAGACAAAGTACCAGAGACATCACTACAAGCATAAAACATACAGACATCACAATGACTCTAAACCCATATCTTTCTACAATAACACTGAATGTAAATGGATTAAATGCACCAACCAAAAGACATAGGGTATCATAATGGATAAAAAAAAAAAAACAAGACCCATCTATTTGCTGTCTACAAGACTCATTTTAGATCTGAAGACAACTTTAGATTGAGAGTGAGGGGATGGAAAACTATTTATCATGCTACTGGAAGCCAAAGAAAGCTCGTGTAGCCATACTTACATCAGACAAACTAGACTTTAAATTAAAGGCTGTAACAAGAGATGAAGAAGGGCATCATATAATAATTACAGGGTCTATCCATCAGGAAGAGTTAACAATTATAAATGTTTATGCGCCGAATACCGGAGCCCCCAAATATATAAAGCAGTTACTCACAAACATAAGCAACCTTATTGATAATAATGTGGTAATTGCATGGGAGTTTAACACTCCACTTACAGAAATGGATAGATCATCTAGACACACGGTTAATAAAGAAACAAGGGCCCTGAAGGAGACATTGGATCAGATGGACTTGACAGATATATTTAGAACTCTGCATCCCAAAGCAACAGAATATACTTTCTTCTTGAGTGCACATGGAACATTCTCCAAGATAGATCATATACTGGGTCACAAAACAGCCCTTCATAAGTTTACAAGAATTGAAATTATACCATGCATACTTTCAGGCCACAATGCTCTGAAGCTTGAAATCAATCACAGGAAAAAGTCTGGAAAACCTCCAAAAGCATGGAGGTTAAAGAACACCCTACTAAAGAATGAGTGGGTCAACCAGGCAATTGGAGAAGAAATTAAAAAATATATGGAAACAAACGAAAATGAAAATACAACAATCCAGACGCTTTGGGATGCAGCGAAGGCAGTCCTGAGAGGAAAATACATTGCAATCCAGGCCTATCTCAAGAAACAAGAAAAATCCCAACTACAAAATCTAACAGCACACCTAAAGGAAATAGAAGCAGAACAGCAAAGGCAGCCTAAACCCAGTAGAAGAAGAGAAATAATAAAGATCAGAGCAGAAATAAACAATATAGAATCTTAAAAAACTGTAGAGCAGATCAACGAAACCAAGAGTTGGTTTTTGAAAAAATAAACAAAATGGACAAACCTCTAGCCAGGCTTCTCAAAAAGAAACGGGACATGACCCAAATAGATAAAATCATGAATGAAAATGGAATTATTACAAC
>NW_024413617.1:0-1994 GCF_014898765.1 Herpailurus yagouaroundi | reverse complement strand
AATGTCCATCAACTGATGAATGGATAAAGAAATTGTGGTTTATATACCCAATGGAATACTACGTGGCAATGAGAAAGAATGAAATATGACCTTTTGTAGCAACGTGGACGGAACTGGAGAGTGCGATGCTAAGTGAAATAAGCCATACAGAGAAAGACAGATACCATATGGTTTCACTCTTATGTAGATCCTGAGAAACTTAACAGGAACCCATGGGAGAGGGGAAGGAAAAAAAAAAAAGAGGTTATAGAGTGGGAGAGAGCCAAAGCATAAGAGACTGTTGAGAACTGAGAACAAACTAAGGGTTGATGGGGGGTGGGAGGGAGGAGAGGGTGGGTGATGGGTATTGAGGAGGGCACCTTTTGGGATGAGCACTGGGTATTGTATGGAAACCAATTTGACAATAAATTTCATATATAAAAAAAATGGTCATACTTCTGTGTAAGGGTGCAAATCAAGTGAAGATAAAAGGAGACACATTTGCCCAATATTGCTTAAAGATCAGTCAAAAGAGGTGAACTATATAATTATTAACATAAATAAATAGACTGAATTTTATCCTCTCATCTTTCCTTTCACCTAAATGAAATAAACTATTTTAGTGCTCTACCATAAAATTGCTTCCCAGTATTTTCCTCATATTCTTCCATTAAATTTGAATTATGTAAGGTAATGTTTACTCATAATTTTCATGCTTACTTATACTGTGGGTTCTAGAAACAATAAAAACAAATAATGGGATATTTTTTGTTTGGTACATACTCACCCTTCACATATTTTGAACAGGTATAGGTTTCTATTCTTAGCCAATTACCTCATATCTCCATATCTAAATTTTCCAGTTGCTCTTGTAGAGATACTGATCCTTATATTGAGTGTTTCTTGAATGTGGAAAACGATATAATACCATAAAACATTTTTTGATGACACATTCACATTGGAAAAAGAAAAAAAAAGTATAAAATTAAGCCCGAGAAGAATCATTAAGGACCCATGTACTCTATCAGATAATTATCTGTAAACTAAGAATTGTATGTGCTTCTTCTGTCTTTGGTATTAAGTGAGATAATCATGCCAGTCTTTCTCATTACTTAGACATATTATGTCATTTTAAGCAAATAATTACACTTCAACTCTTACCCAATCTCTTAAATATAAATTAACTCTGAACTGAATATGTATAAATATCATTCTTAAAATTTCTTGGAATTTATCAGTTCCAAATAAAATGGAGGTGAAACTAAGGTAGAAAGTGTGAATTCAATTATAGTGAAGTCTTACATACTCAAAGTTTATCACATGTTAAAAGTAAACTACTGAGATCTTCAGAGCCATAACTCTTAATGGGGGGGAATATAACATAATACCTGATTTTGTTATTGGTTTTCTTCATACTCCTCCTTAATCTTTTGAAAATATAAAATGTCAGAAAGAGGGGAATGTGGTAGAGTAGGAGTACGTTAAGCTGGCCTTGTTCTGGGTACTGCTAGATAGTACTCAGTATCTATCATTATAAGCAATTTTATGATAGAGAATTAAAATAGTTTATTTCATTTAGGTGAAAGAAAAGATGAGAGGATAAAATATATAGTGTAAGTAACCCAGAAAAAATGACCTAAAGACTGGAAGAATGAACTCCATGACCGAAAGTATATAAGAGGTCACACTGAGAAAGGTGGGAGGGCAGATGTGATTTAAGACATATAGGGACTGTGGCCATCATTAGACAGGAGGGACCACGGAGCATGGTGAAGGGTAAGTCACAGTAAGGCACTTAAGTGAAACAGATGTAAGATACCTACTAGAGGATTTAAAGTAATGGTCATAAAGACACTCATTGGACTTGAGAAAATAGTGGAGATGATCAGTGAGAACCTTTTTTTTAATTTATTTATATATGAAATTTATTGTCAAATTGGTTTCATACAACAACCAGTGCTCATCCCAAAAGGTGCCCTCCTCAATACCCATCACCCACCCTCTCCTCCCTCCCA
>NW_024413616.1:0-2339 GCF_014898765.1 Herpailurus yagouaroundi | reverse complement strand
GGGTTTAGAGTCATTGTGATGTCTGTATGTTTTATGCTTGTAGTGATGTCTCTGGTACTTTGTCTCACAGGATCCCCCTTAGGATCTCTTGTAGGGCTGGTTTAGTGGTGATGAATTCCTTCAGTTTTTGTTTGTTTGGGAAGACCTTTATCTCTCCTTCTATTCTAAATGACAGACTTGCTGGATAAAGGATTCTCGGCTGCATATTTTTCCTGTTCATCACATTGAAGATCTCCTGCCATTCCTTTCTGGTCTGCCAAGTTTCAGAAGAGAGATGGGTCACGAGACTTATAGGTCTCCCTTTATATGTTAGAGCACGTTTATCCCTCGCTGCTTTCAGAATTTTCTCTTTATCCTTGTATTTTGCCAGTTTCACTATGATATGTCATGCAGAAGATCGATTCAAGTTACGTCTGAAGGGAGTTCTCTGTGCCTCTTGGATTTCAATGCCTTTTTCCTTCCCCAGATCATGGAAGTTCTCAGCTATTATTTCTTCAAGTACCCCTTCAGCACCTTTCCCTCTCTCTTCCTCCTCTGGAATACCAATTATGTGTAGATTATTTCTCTTTAGTGCATCACTTAGTTTTCTAATTTTCCCCTCATATTCCTGGATTTTTTTATCTTTTTCGCAGCTTCTTCTTTTTCCATAATTTTATCTTCTAGTTCACCTATTCTCTCCTCTGCCTCTTCAATCCAAGCCGTGGTCATTTCCATTTTATTTTGCAGCTCGTTTATCACATTTTTTAGCTCCTCCTGACTATTCCTTAGTCCCTTGATCTCTGTAGCAATAGATTCTCTGCTGTCCTCTATACTGTTTTCAAGCCCAGTGATTAATTTCATGACTATTATTCTAAATTCACTTTCTGTTATATTGTTTAAATCCTTTTTATCAGTTTGTTAGCTGTTGTTATTTCCTAGAGATTCTTTTGAGGGGAATTCTTTCGTTTGGTCATTTTGGATAGTTCCTGGAGTGGTGCTGAATGCAGGGCACTCCCCCTGTGCTTGAATAACTCGGCGTTGGTGGGTGGGGCCACAGTCCGCCCTGATGTCTGCCTCCAGCCCACTGCTGGGGCCACAGACAGACTGGTGTGTGCCTTCTCTTTCCCTCTCCTAGGAGCGGGATTCACTGTGGGGTGGCATGGCCCATCTGGGCTACTTGCACACTGCCAGGCTTGTGGTGCTGGGGATCTGGCGTATTAGCTGGGGTAGACAGGCAGGGTGCACGGGGGCAGGAGGGGCAGGCTCAGCTAGCTTCTCCTTTGGTGATCTGCTTCAGGAGGGGCCCTGCAGCAGCAGGAGGAAGTCAGGCCCACCGCCGGAGGTATGGGTCCGCAGAAGCACAGCGTTGGGTGTTTGCGCGGTGCCAGCAAGTTCCCTGGCAGGAACTGGTTCCCTTTGGGATTTTGGCTGGGGGATGGGCAAGGGAGATGGCGCTGGCGAGCGTCTTTGTTCCCTGCCAAGCTGAGCTCTGTCGTGCTGGGCTCAACAACTCTCCCTCCCCTTGTCCTCCAGCCTTCCCGCTCTCTGAGCAGAGCTGTTAACTTATAACCTTCCAGATGTTAAGTCCCGCTCGCTGTCCTAACACACTCTGTCCGGCCCCTCTGCTTTTGCAAGCCAGACTCGGGGTCTCTGCTTGGCCGGCGGGCTGCCCCTCCGCCCTGGCTCCCTCCCATCAGTCTGTGCAGCGCACACCACCTTGCCGTCCTTCCTACCCTTTTCTGTGGGCCTCTCGTCTGCGCTTGGCTCTGGAGACTCCATTCTTCTAGTCTTCTGGTGGTTTTCTGGGTTATTTAGGCAGGTGTAGGTGGAATCTAAGTGATCAGCATGACACAGTGAGCCCAGCGTCCTCCTACGCCACCATCCTCCCCCTCCTGTTTCAACCATAAGAGACTCTTAAATACAGAGAACAAACTGAGGGTTGCTGGAAGGGTGTTGGGGGAGGGATGGGCTAAATGGGCAATGGGCAATGGGCAGTCAGGAGGACACTTGTTGGGATAAGCACAGGGTGTTATATGTAAGTAATGAATCACTAAATTCTATTCCTGAAATCATTATTACACTATAAGTTTACTTGGATTTAAATTTTCAAAAATAATAAATTTAAAAAATAATACTAAAAAAATAATAATAAGATAATAGGCCCAAGAAACAAAAGCAAAATACTATGGGGGAGAGAGGAGGGAGAATATTCAAAGAACAAAAAAATATGATAAGAGAAATGAAAACTTAATAAAAGAGTTGGAGATAATATTAAGCAAATCTCCCAGAAAGTAATCCAAAAGCATAAAGATAGGATAGAATCAATAAGAACATTAGAGGACAGGTCCAGGAGAGTAAAA
>NW_024413615.1:0-3408 GCF_014898765.1 Herpailurus yagouaroundi | reverse complement strand
GTCTGTCTGTCTATCTCGTGGTGAGAAGGACGTGTGCGACACCTTGGCCTGAAATGGTACGGGTTGGCGTGAGTGGGGCTGTGGGGGGGTCCGTGTGAAACAAAGCCGCTCCCGTCTTCCGCACTGTGGACAGTTCAAGGTTTGCCTTCCGGCTAGCTTCAAGGCAAAGTGGCGGAGTCGTGCGAAGGGACGGTCTTGCCTTCGGTCCCTCCCTCTGTGCCGGCTTCTGTTCCCGGCAGGTCCGGGTGGCTGTCTTCTTTCGGGGGCTTTTCCTTGCAGAAGAACTTCTTCAGCATATCCTGGATTTCCTTCTTGATGGTCTTGTGCATGTAGCCGTAGATGTAGGGGTGCATGCAGCACTGCAGGAAGAAAAGCCAGATTATTATGGTGATCACCCACTGGGGCACCTTGGTTTGGACATCCACCCACACGGCCAGAACCGCCAGGAAGCAGTAGGGCCCCAGGGAGAGCACGTAGGAGAAGACGATGAGGAAGATCACTTTCGCAGCCTTGCACCGGTAGCACCTGGGCAGAGGGGGGTCGCCGGTGCTGTTTCGACGACTGGGCGGGAGGCTCTCGGGGATGTTCACTGCCTCGACGTCCTCCTCGCTGAAGTTGAGGTCATCCTCGCCGAAGTCCGCGTCATCTTCACCCAGGTCGACGTTGCACTGGCCGACCTCCACGCGGCCCTTGTCCGCCTTCACGCTGCCGGCGGGTTGGGGGCCACCGTCCCGGCCCTCTGAGCTGCCCGCGGCCGCCACCCTACCCGCACTGGCCTCCGCGCTCTCTTCCTCGGCCTGCACGCCGCCCTCCTCGGCCTCACCTCCGTCCTCGTTCTCCACGCGATCCTTGGCCCGAACCTCCAAGCTGTGGCTCCTGACGTTGTACAGCAGGGCATGCTGCCGCCGGGCGGCACCCAACACCACGGAGTAGCAGGCAATCATGACGACCAGCGGCAGGATGATGAAGGACACCACGCTGAGAATGGTGTAGCTGGGGCTGGCCCCCCAGATCATGGAGCAGAGGGCGTTGCGCTGGTCAAAGGCAGCCTGGCCCCAGCCGTAGAGAGGGGGGGTGCTCTGCAGGATGGCCACGATCCAGGTGCCGTAGAGGAGCATGTAGCCCCGGCGGGGGGTCATCTTAGCCGGGTAGGAGAGAGGGTGGATGATGGACAGGTAGCGGTCCACGGACACCACCACGATGGTGTTGACACTGGCGAAGGCGAACAGGTGAGTGAGGCTCACCAGCGCGGTGCAGAAGTGGCTGTTGAGGGGCCAGAAGAGAGGCACGGAGGTGGCCACCACCCAGGGGGCCACGAGCGAAATCTGCAGCAGGTCAGTGACCAGGAGGTTGAAGATGAAGCGGTTGGCGACCTGCAGCAGCTGCGGCTTGCGCTGCAACACGAGCGCCAGCACGATGTTGCCGACGAAAGAGGCGGTGAGGAACACGAGCAGCACGCTCGAGCGGATGATGCCGTGGGCCAGGCTGATGGGCATTTTGGACAGGGGCACGCACGTGTGGCTGCTGTTGCTTTCGCGCGTGCTGTTGGTGCAGGTGGACGTCATGGCGACAGAGGGCGGGCGGCGGAGGCGCGCCGGGACCGCACTCAGTGCCTGTGCCGGGGACCAAAGAAAACACGCGGGCCGGGTTAGTCACCCCGCCGAGCGGGGCCGCTTCGGGGACCCCCGCGCCGCGCCCGTCCGCGCGTGACCGCGGCTCGTCTGAACCTCCTCTGCCCCTCCGGGCCCCTCCGCCCCTCCCTCTCGGGGTCTCGGCGCCACCCCCCACCCCCCACCCCCCACCCCCACCGGCCCCTCGGCGGGCGCGCGCGCGCTGCGTCTCTCTCCCACCGTCTCTGCATCTCTCCAGCGATCTCTCCCGCCGGCGCATGCGCGCGCGCTGTCTCTGCCTGTTTACGTGTCGCTGTCTCTCTCACCCCAGTGTCCCGCACTAGCGCACTCGTCACGTGTCTCTCGGGGCGGTGTGTGTGTGCCGCGTCTCACCGGTTTTCTCCGACTCTCTCGCCCGCCCGTGTCCCGCACGCTGTCTCTCCTTCCCGGTCTCTCGCTAGCACGTGCGCGCTGTCGGTCTCCGTCAGTCTGTCGTGCTCTCTCTTGCCTTTCTGTCTCTCCGTCACTCCCGTCTCTCCCTCCAAGTCTCGGTCAATGTCTCTGACTCAGTCTCCCTCCCCATCGCCCCCCCCCCCCATCCTCTTTCGGCAGCGCACTCTCTCTGTAGCTGTGTGTGCACGTCTCTCTGTCTCTCTCTGCCTTTCTCCCGGCCTTGTCCCCGTCTCTCCCTCCGTCTCTTTCTGCTGCGCTCCCGTCTCTCCCTGTGTCCCTGTCACTGTCTATGTCTCTCGCTAGTGCGTGCGCTCCTCCGTCTTTTCCCAGTGCGGTCTCGTCTCTCCCCGTCTCTCTCAGCCTATCTCCTCGACGATCTCTGTGAGTCCCCGGTGCACCTGTTCACTGTCCCTCGCTGCGTGCGTGTCCCTGTCGGTCTCCGCGTCTCCCCAAGCCTCCCGCTTCCGCGTCTCCGTCCATCTCTTCTCTATCTCTGTCTCCCCCGTGTCTCCCTGCGGTTTCTGTCTCTCCGCGCGCGAAGTTCCGTCTCTGTCGCCGCCCGCCTGGTCTCTCGCCGTTGGCTCTAACGATCTACGGCTGTCTCTCCTAGTTGTCCCTGTCTCTCGTTGCTCAGGCTGTCTCGCCAGCGCGTGCGCTTGGAGAATCGGGATCTCTGTCTCTCCCTCTGTCCCCGGGACTCTCGCGGAACACTTTCTTCGTATGTTTCAGCGCGTGTGCGTCTCTGTGGCTCTCCATTTGTCTCCGACGAGCCCTCACCTCGGTTTTTCTCTGTCCCCGATCTCTATCTCTCGCTTGACTATTTTGCCATGGAAACCAGCTGCCGCCCTGGCTACCGCGGGCTCAGGCGGATAGATCTCCTAGTTTCTCAGCGGCACCGCCGCGGCTGGATGCGGGGAGGATGCCTCCCGCGACCCCCTCCCTGTTCGGCCCCCTCCCCGAATCCTCCGGTCCTCCCGCGGTCTCTCTCGGCGGCGGCGGCGGCGGCGGGGCGGGGGGCGGGGGGCGGGTGAGGAGAGGGAGCTCGAGGAAAGCAGGAGAGGAGGCAGGGGTGCCGGGCTGACGGGAGAGTCTGAGAGAGGCAGAGCGGGAGACGCTGGGAGGCAGAGAGAGAGAGAGAATGAAAGAAAAAAAAAAACACAAAAACAAAAAACGAGACCCGCAGAGACAGAAAGAGGATGGGAGACAGAGACAGGATGAGAGCCCACCCAGGGACGCAGAGAAAATGACCGAGAGGAAGAGGAATGGAGACGACGAAATGAGAGAAGGCAGCAAGCGAAGGAGAGGCGCGGAGAGACAGAGACAGGAAAATCGAGGAAGGGCAGGC
>NW_024413614.1:0-3299 GCF_014898765.1 Herpailurus yagouaroundi | reverse complement strand
CTAATTTGGATATAAATTTTAAAAAATAAAAAATAAAATTAAAAAAATAATAGACATTAAAAAAATTAAGAAAAAAAGAATTGGTTGGTTTGGAATCCTTGATTTCATACATCAACCATAAGGCTTAGTTCAAAAATAGCTACCTATTACTTTTTATTATATGTCTCCTCAGTTCCTATTACAGAGTTTAGTAAATATCAGTTTCATTTTTTTCTCCCTTTTCCTATCTACACCTACTTCAGTTCCAGACAGTAGTGGTATATGATATAATAACTGTGATAATGACAATAATAGTTAATACTTAAATAGTGCTATCTTCCTTCAGATATGAGTAGAAGTAGGTATGGGGAAAATAAATTAATTAGTATTGAATGAACTAAGTAGGATGGCTTCTAGTCCCACCTCTGCCACTTAGATCTTTGATGCTGGGGACATCATATAAACTCTCTGAGTTCCAGTTTCCTCATGTCAAAGTTAATAGTTACCTCATAGTATTACCCTGAGAGTTAACTGGTTTATATATATAAAGTAGTCCAACACTTGGCTCATAGTGGTTCCTCAAAAGTGAAAGCTCTAATCTTCTCTTTCCCCAATCCAGAATGCCATTTAGACAGTTCTTCACAGGATACTTTTAAATTGGGAGGTGGAATCCCCAGGATCTTAGAATCTTCAAAGCAGGGTAAACAGAATCTTGTTGCCTTGGATCTTCAAGGCAGGGTGCACAGAAACCACTGTTCAGAGTTACTCAACAGGTTGATACAGGAGAACTACATGAATGGAGCAGTCTGATCCTTCCTTTATCTTTTCTGTTGATCTCTAAGATATTTTGTGGTACCAAAAGAAATGAGAATAGTAAGTTTCTACAATCTACTTGGTGCCTTCAAAGTATTGCTGAGTGGAGAGGAGAGATAAACTGAAAAATTTTGCCCTCTGCCATACAGACAACCTGCCCCATAACTGCACACTGGATGATTTTACGTGACCCTAAGATAATCCTCCTTTTTATTCCCTACCTTCTATCCCCTCCCAACTAGGGCTATCCTGGTGACCGTACCTTATCTTTTCCCCATGCCTTGACAAGCATAATCTGTCAAATCTTAAAAGAGACAAGGGGTAGAACCCAGAATTCATCTGGGTTTTTAGGTGAAGAGAGAATACCCAGGGAGAGGAACCTGTGGTTTGTGCCCCCAGAAAGTTGATAACAAAGTCTCTTTTTTTTTTTTTTACTTTTTTTTTTTAACGTTTATTTATTTTTGAGACAGAGAGAGACAGAGCATGAACGGGGGAGGGACAGAGAGAGAGGGAGACACAGAATCGGAAACAGGCTCCAGGCTCTGAGCCATCAGCCCAGAGCCTGACGCGGGGCTCGAACTCACGGGCTGTGAGATCGTGACCTGAGCCGAAGTCGGACGCTTAGCCAACTGAGCCACCCAGGCACCCCAACAAAGTCTCTTTTATCTTTCCTCTTCAGCCCCTCTTTGGGGAAACAGAATATTCTCTATTTCCACTACTTGCTCCAGGTAGCTTCTTTTACTCAATGACAGTTTCTGTCTTGCTTATTGCCTCACTCAGCTATGCAACATGGAGGAATCAAGCTTTCATGTAGTATCCCCAGCATCATCTATTCCCTGCAGATATGAAGGAAATAGGACCTTCTGCGGAAAAGAAAAAAAATGTCATGAGCTTTCATTCTAAAGTCCTCAGCTCCTTAGCTCCTCCAGTATCCACTGTCCTCCTGTTCTTTAAATGCATATCCAGGAAGAGAGGAGGAAGATGGCGGCGTAGGAGGACGCTGGGCTCACCGCGCGTCCTGATGATTACTTAGATTCCACCTACACCTGCCTAAATAACCCAGAAAACCGCCAGAGGATTAGCACAACGGAGTCTCTGGAGCCAAGCCCAGACGAGAGGCCCACGGAAGAGGGTAGGAAGGGAGGCGAGGCGGTGCGCGCTCCACGGACTGGCGGGAGGGAGCCGGGGCGGAGGGGCAGCCTGCCGGCCAAGCAGAGCCCCCGAGTCTGGCTGGCAAGAGCGGAGGGGCCAGACGGACTGTGTTTCAACAGCAAGCGTGACTTAGCGACTGGGAGGTCATAAGTTAACATCTCTGCTCGGAAAGCGGGGAGGCTGGAGGACAAAGGGAGGGAGAGTTGCTGAGCCCCCGGACGACAGTGCTCAGTTTGGTGGGGAACAAAGGCGCTCACCAGCGCCATCTCCCCACCCATCCCCCAGCCAAAATCCCAAAGGGAACCAGTTCCCGCCAGGGAACTTGCTTGCTCCGCCCAAACACCCAACTCTGTGCTTCTGTGGAGCCAAACCTCCAGCAGCAGATCTGACTCCCTCCTGCTGCCACAGGGCCCCTCCTGAAGTGGATCACCTAAGGAGAAGCGAGCTAAGCCTGCCCCTCCTGCCCCTGTGCACCTTGCCTACCCACCCCAGCTAATACGCCAGGTCCACAGCACCACAAGCCTGGCAGTGTGCAAGTAGCCCAGATGGGCCACACTACCCCACAGTGAATCCCGCCCCTAGGAGAGGGGAAGAGAAGGCACACACCAGTCTGACTGTGGCCCCAGCGGTGGGCTGGGGGCAGACATCAGGTCTGCTTGCGGCTCCGCCCACCAGCTCCAGTTATACACCACAGAACAGGGGAAGTGCCCTGCAGGTCCGCACCACCACAGGGACTATCCAAAATGACCAAACGGAAGAATTCCCCTCAGAAGAATCTCCAGGAAATAACAACAGCTAATGAACTGATCAAAAAGGATTTAAATAATATAACAGAAAGTGAATTTAGAAAAATAGTCATAAAATTAATCACTGGGCTTGAAAACAGTATAGAGGACAGCAGAGAATCTCTTGCTACAGAGATCAGGGACTAAAGAACAGTCACGAGGAGCTGAAAAACGCTTTAAACGACATGCAAAACAAAATGGAAACCACCACAGCTCGGATTGAAGAGGCAGAGGAGAGAACAGGTGAACTAGAAGATAAAGTTATGGAAAAAAGGAAGCTGAGAAAAAGATAAAAAAATCCAGGAGTATGAGGGGAAAATTAGAGAACTAAGTGATGCACTAAAGGGAAATAATATACGCATAATTGGTATCCCAGAGGAGGAAGAGAGAGGGAAAGGTGCTGAAGGGGTACTTGAAGAAATAATAGCTGAGAACTTCCCTGAACTGGGGAACAAAAAAAGCATTGAAATCCAAGAGGCACAGAGAACTCCCTTCAGACGTAACTTGAATCGATCTTCTGCACGTCATATCATAGTGAAACTGGCAAAATACAAGGATAAAGAGAAAATT
>NW_024413613.1:0-8576 GCF_014898765.1 Herpailurus yagouaroundi | reverse complement strand
ATTAGGTCCCAATAGTTCATCAATGCTTTTAATTCCCTTTTTCCGTGGGAGACATGTCAAGTAAGAAATTGCTGCGACTGAGGTCAGAAAGGCTTTTCCCTGCTTTCTCCTCTGGGGTTTTGATGGTTTCCTGTCTCACATTCAGGTCCTTATCCATTGTGAGTTTATTTTTGTGAATGGTGTAATAAAGTGTTCTACTTTCATTCTTCTGCATGTTGCTGTCCAGTACTCCCAGCATCACTTGCTGAAGAGACTCTATTCCATTGGATATTCTTTCCTGCTTTGTCAAAGACTATTGAGCCATACTATTGTGGGTCCAATTCTGGAGTCTCTATTCTATTCCATTGGGCTTTGTGTCTGTTATTGTGCCAAAACCATGCTGTCCTGGTGATTACAGCTTTGTAGTAGAGGCTAAAGTCTGGGATTGTGATGCCTCCCACTTTGGACTTCCTCTTCAATATTACTTTGGCTATTTGCAATCTTTTGTGGTTCCATACAAATTTTAGGATTGCTTGTTTCACCTTCGTGAAGAATGCTGGTGCAATTTTGATTGGGATGGTATTGAATGTATAGGTAGTCTGGGTAGTATTGACATTTTATCAATATTTATTCTTTCAATCCATGAGCACGGAATGTTTTTCCATTTCTTTGTATCTTCTTCAATTTCCTTCATCAGCTTTCTATAGTTTTCAGCATACAGATCTTTTACATCTTTGGTTAGGTTTATTCCTAGGTATTTTATGCTTCTTGGTGCAATTGTGAATGGGATCAGTTTCTTTATTTGACTTTCTGTTGCTTCGTTATTAGTGTATAATAATGCAACTGATTTCTGTACATTCATTTTGTATCCTGTGACTTTGCTGAATTCATGTATCAGGTCTAGCAGACTTTTGGTGGAATCTATCGGGTTTTCCATATATAACATCATGTCATCTGCAAGAAGTGAAAGCTTGACTTTACCTTTGCCAATTTTGGTGCCATTGATTTCCTTTTGTTGTCTGATTGCTGACGCCAGAAATTCCAGCACTATGAAAAACAGCAGCAGTGAGAGTGGACATCCCTGTCGTGTTCCTGATCTCAGGGGGAAAACTCTCAGTTTTTCCCCATTGAGGATGATATTAGCTGTGAGCTTTTCGTAAATGGCTCCTATGATGTTTTAAGTATACTCTCTCTATTCCAACTTTCTCAAGGGTTTTTATTAAGAAAGAGTGAGGAATGTTGTCAAATGCTTTTTCTGCATTGATTCACAGGATCATATGATACTTTCTTTTCTTTTATGAATGTGATGTATCGCATTGATTGCTTTGTGAATATTGAACCAGCCCTGCAGCCCAGGAATGAATCCCACTTGATCATGGTGAATAATTCCTTTTATATGCTGCTGAATTTGATTTGCTAGTATCTTATTGAGAATTTTTGCATCCATATTCATCAGGGATATTGGCCTGTAGTTCTCTTTTCTTGCTGGGTCTCTGTCTGGTTTAGGAATCAAAGTAATACTGGCTTCATAGAATGAGTCTGGAAGTTTTCCTTCCCTTTTTATTTTTTGGAACAGCTTGAGAACGATAGGTATTATCTCTGCTTTAAATCTCTGTTAGAATTCCCCAGGGGAGCCATCTGGTCCTGGACTCTTATTTGCTGGGAGATTTTTTGATAACTGATTCAATTTCTTCGCTGGTTATGGGTTTGTTCAAGCTTTCTATTTCTTCCTGTATGGTTTTGGAAGTGTGTGGGTGCCTAGGAATTTGTCCACTTCTTCCAGGCTGTCCAGTGTGTTGGCATATAATTTTTCATAGTATTCCCTGATAATTGCTTTTATTTCTGAGGGATTGGTTGTAATAATTCCATTTTCATTCATGATTTTATCTATTTGGGTCATCTCCCTTTTCTTTTTGAGAAGCCTGGCTAGAGGTTTATCAATTTTGTTTATTTTTTTCAAAAAAACAACTCTTGGTTTTATTGATCTGCTCTACACATTTTTTAGATTCTATATTGTTTATTTCTGCTCTGATCTTTATTATCTCTCTTCTTCTGCTGGGTTTGGGGTGTCTTTGCTGTTCTGCTTCTATTTCCTTTAGGTGTGCTGTTAGATTTTGTATTTGGGATTTTTCTTGTTTCTTGAGATAGGCCTGGATTGCAATGTATTTTCCTCTCAGGACTGCCTTCGCTGCGTCCCAAAGCATTTGGATTGTTGTATTTTCATTTTCGTTTGTTTCCATATATATTTTTTTAATTTCTTCTCTAATTACCTGGTTGACCCACTCATTCTTTAGTAGGGTGTTCTTTAACCTCCATGCTTTTGGAGGTTTTCCAGACTTTCTCCTGTGGTTGATTTCAAGCTTCATAGCATTGTGATCTGAAAGTGTGCATGGTAGGATCTCAATTCTTGTAAACTTATGAAGGGCTGTTTTGTGACCCAGTATATGATCTATCTTGGAGAATGTTCCATGTGCACTCGAGAAGAAAGTATATTCTGTTGCTTTGGGATGCAGAGTTCTAAATAGATCTGTCAAGTCCATCAGATCCAATATATCATTCAGGGCCCTTGTTTCTTTATTGACCCTGTGTCTAGATGATCTATCCATTGTTGTAAGTGGAGTATTAAAGTCCCCTGCAATTACCACATTCTTATCAATAAGGTTGCTTATGTTTGTGATTGTTTGTTTTATATGTTTGGGGGCTCCCGTATTTGGCACATAGACATTTATAATTGTTAGCTCTTTCTGATGGATAGACCCTGTAATTATTATATAATGTCCTTCTTAATCTCTTGTTACAGCCTTTAATTTAAAGTCTAGTTTGTCTGATGTAAGTGTGGCTACTCCAGCTTTCTTTTGACTTCCCGTAGCTGATAGATAGTTCTCCATCCCCTCACTTTCAATCTGAAGGAGTCCTGAGGTCTAAAGTGAGTCTCTTTTAGACAACAAATATATGGGTATTATTTTTTTAATCCATTCTGATACCCTATGTCTTTTGGTTGGAGCATTTAGTCCATTTACATTCAATGTTATTATTGACAGGTATGGGTTTAGAGTCATTGTAATGTCTGTAGGTTTCATGCTTGTAGTGGTGTCTCTGGTATTTTGTGGTCCTTGAAACATTTCACTTACAGAATCCCCCTTAGCATCTCTTGTAGGGCTGGTTTAGTGGTGACGAATTCCTTCAGTTTTTGTTTGTTTGGGAAGACCTTTATCTCTCCTTCTATTCTGAATGACAGACTTACTGGATAAAGGATTCTAAGCTCCATATTTTTTTTCTGTTCATCACATTGAAGATTTCCTGCCATTCCTTTCTGGCCTGCCAAGTTTCAGTAGATGGGTCTGCCACTACTCTTATGTGTCTACCTTTCTAAGTTAGAGCCTATTTATCCCTAGCTGCTTTCAGAATGTTCTCTTTAATCTTGTATTTTGTCAGTTTCACTATGATATGTCATGCAGAAGAGCGATTCAAGTTACGTCTGAAGTGAGTTCTCTGTGCCTCTTCGATTTCAATGCCTTTTTCATTCCCCATTTCAGGGAAGTTCTCAGCTATGATTTGCTCAAGTACACCTTTAGCCCCTTTCTCTCTTCCTCTTCTGGAATTCCTATTATATGGATATTTTTCCGTTTGATTGCATCACTTATTTCTCTAATTCTCCCCTCATACTCCTGGATTTTTTTACCTCCCCTTTTCTCAGCTTCCTCCTTTTCCATAATTTTATCTTCTAATTCACCTATTCTCTCCTCTGGCTCTTCAATCTGAGTTGTGGTCGCCTCCATTTTATTTTGCTCCTCATTTATAACCTTTTTAGCTCCTCATGACTATCTTAGTCATTGATCTCTGTAGCAATAGATACTCTGTTGTCCTCTATGCTTTTTTCAAGCCCAGTGGTTAATTTTATGACTATTATTCTAAATTCTGGTTTCATTATATTGCTTAAATCGTTTTTGATCAATTCGTTAGCTGTCGTTTATTCCTGGAGTTTCTTTTGAGGAGAATTCTTCCATTTTGTCATCTTGGGTAGTCCCTGCAGTGTCTATAAACTGCAGGGCACTTCCCCTGTGTCCTCTGGAGTACCTTGTGTTGGTCGGTGGAACACAGTCAGACCGGATGTCTTCCCCCAGCCCATCGCTGGGCCACAGACTGGTTTACCTTCTTCCCCTCTCCCTGGGGCAGGACTCACTGTGGAGTGGTGTGGCCCCTGTCTGGGCTACTTGCACACTGCCAGGCTTGTGGTGCTGCTTCAGTGTGATCTGGCATATTAGCCGGGGTGGATCCACAAGGTGCACAGGGGCAGGAGGGCAGGCTTAGCTAGCTTTGCTGTTGGTGGTCCCCTGCGGGAGGGGCCTTGCAGCACCAGGAGGGAGGCCGACCCATCAGAGGGATGGATGCACAGAAGCACAGCGTTGGGCATTTGTGCAGTGCAAGTAAGTTCAGTGACGGGAACTGTTTCCCTTTGGAATTTCGGCTGGGGGATGGGAGAGGGAGATGGCACTTGCCAGGGCCTTTGTTCCCCTGTAGACCTGAGCTCTGTCTTCTGGGGCTCAGCAACTCTCCATCCCAGTGTCCTCTCACCCTCCCCACTCTCTGAGAGCAGAGCTGTTGATTTATAACATTCCAGATGTTAAGTCCCGCTGGCTGTCAGAACTCACGGAGTTCGGCCTCTCCACTTTTGCAAGCCAGACTTTGGGGGCTCTGCCTTGCCTGATGGGCTGCCCCTTCACCACCCCAGCTCCCTCCTGGCACTCCGTGTAGCACTCACTGATTTTACCCTTCCTACCCTCTTCTGTGGGCCTCTTGTCTAGGCATGGCTCCAGAGAGTCTGTTCTGCTAGTCTTATGGTGGTTTTCTGGGTTATTTAGGCAGATGTGGGTGGAATCTAAGTGATCAGCAGGACGAGGTGAGCCCAGCATCCTCCTACACCATCATCTTCCCCTCTCATCTCCTTCTTGTTGATTTTCTTCTTAGATGATGTGTTCATTGTTGTAAGTGGGGTGTTGAAGTCCACTCCTATTATGGTTATTATTAAAGAGTTTATATTTGTGATTAATTAATTTATTTATTTGGGAGCTCCCACGTTCATGGCATAAATATTTACAATTGTTAGATCTTGGTGGATGGAAATTTTATTATGAAATAATGCCATTTGTCAAATCTTGTCACAGTCTTTATTTTAAAAACTAGTTTGTCTGATATATGTATGGCCACTCCAGCCTTCTTTTGATAATCATTAGCATGATAGATTGCTTTCTATCACCTTACTTTCAATCTTCAAGTGTCATTAGGTCTAAGATGAGTCTCTTGTAAGCCAAATATAGATGGGTCTTGTTTATTCATTCTGAAACCCTTTGTCTTTTGATTGGAGTGTTTAATCGATTGACATTTAGTGTGAGTACTGAAAGATATGAATTTAGCACCATTGTGTTGCCAGTTGCCTTGGTGTCACTGGTGATGTTCTCTGGTCCTTTCTAGTCTTTGTTGCTTTTGGTCTTTTTACTTTTGTTTTCTGTTTTCTCTAGTCTAAGGGTACCCTTTAAAATTTCATGCAGGGCTGGTTTAGTGGTCACAAACTCCTTTAGTTTTTGTTTGTCTGGAAAACTCTATCTCTCCTTCTATTCTTTCTGAATAAAAACTTTTGGCTGCATATTTTTGTAATTCAGCACATTGAATATATCCTTCCACACCTTTCTGTTCTGCCAAGTTTCTGTGGATAGGTCTGCTTTGCATCTGATCTGTCTTCCCTATTGTTTAAAGACTTTTACCGTTGCTGCTTTCATAATTCTTTCCTTGTATGTTTATTTTGTGAATTTGACTATGATATGCCTTGGTGGTAGTTGATTTTTTTTTTTTTTGAATCTACTAGGTGTTCTGTGTTTCTTGGATTTTGATGACTGTGTACTTGCCCAATTTAAGAAGATTTCCTGTCATCATTTGCTCACATAAAGTTCCTGTAACATTTTCTCTCTCTTCATCTTCTGGAACACCTATCATTCAGATGTTATTCCTTTTTAATAAGTCAGTGGTTTCTCTAACTCTTGTATCATGATCTTTTCTGCTGTTTTCCCCTTATTTTATACTCCATTATTCTCCATAGTTTTATCTTCTAAATCACTGATTCATTGCTCTGCTTCCTCCATCCTTGCCAAAATGGCGACTATTTGAGATTGCATCTTGGTTATAGCTTATTTTAAATTTCATCCTGACTAGATTTTATTTCCTTTTTCTCTGAAGAAAAGGATTCTGGTTTGTTTTTTTTTTAACCCTGGCTAGTATTATTATCATGGTTCTAAATTCTACTTTGGATATCTCATTTATATCTGTGTTGATTAATCCCCTGGTTGTCACTTCTTTCTGTTATTTCTAGTGGGGTGAATTTTTTCATGTTGTAATTTTGGAGGAAGGGAAAATTAATAAAATAAAAATTAGAAATTAAAAAAAGTAAAAGCAAAACAAAAAATCTAATAAAGGAAGCTATACACTAGGTGTATTTTGATCTGATTCTGAAAGAATCTTGATAGAATGGAGAAACAAGGGAAAGAAAACAAAAAGTAAGAAAATATTTGAAACATATATATATATATGTATATATATATATATATAACAAAATGAAATAAAAATAAAATAGAAGAAAAATTAAAGAAACAAAAAGTAAAATAAAAAATAAAAATTTCTTTCTGTATCCAAGAATGAGGAATAAAAAAGAAAAAAAGAAAGAAAGAAAACAATTTAAGGAAAAAAAAGAAGCAAATAAAATGAACAAATGAGCCAGCAAACAGAATGAAACCCGAATGAAGTTGCATAGTTTTCCCTAGAAATATAACTGTGAAGTCTTCTGTACTGCATACACTAAGCAGGTGGAGAGATTTGTGTTGGTCTTCTGGGGATGTGTTTCAAGGGTGCAGTTGGGCAGCACGTGATGTAATGGCTCCACTATCCACTTGGTGACACTGTTTAGCTTACTGGAGTGGATCAGTGTGCAAGTGCATATGTGCTTGTGCATGCACAGGAGAGCTGGAAATAGCTTTACCAAGCTCCCTCGTCTCTGGCACAGGAACTTCATGATTTCAACCACCTGTGACGAAGGACCCCTCTTTTGTCTCAGGTCTCTGTCCACTCCTCATCTCTAGTTTCTCCATGTTCAAGCTTTTCGCCTTCCAGGAGGAACCTCCCTCCAGACTTTTATCTCAGATGGGGTTGTGTTTCAAAAACTCACACTTCAGAGACTCCTGCAGCTTGGACCCATTCCGACTCTCTGGAGGAGTGTCTCACGAGCAATGGCCAGATGCTGGCTTGCCCCAGAAAACATTCATGTGACTGTGCAGCGATAGCAGTTCAAAGATTATGGCACATAACAACACACAGCTAGTGCCAGGTTTCACCACACTCTGGTATCTTTGTCCCACTGCTGTAAACATGGCTGGTCTCGGGGTCCACCAGGACCCTTGCCTGTAGGAGGCTTTGTGTCCTCTACCAAATGCATGACAAGCAGAGGAACCGCCTCTCCCCATGTGGCACACAGACTACAAGGACCATGCTGCCTTCTCCTGAAGATTAAGCCTGCTTATTCACCAGGGCACTGCCTGGCACTGAGCTCCAAAATTTCAGACCCTGTGATACACTGTTTATATAATACTGGTGGTACTGAAATGCTCAGACAAACTGGACTTTAAATTAAAGGCTGTAACAAGAATTGAAGAAGGGCATTATATAATAAATACAGGGTCTATCCATCAGGAAGAGCTAATAATTATAAATGTCTATGCACCTTATCCATTCATCAATTAAGAACCAACTGACGGTTAATGGGGAGTGGGAGGGAGGGGAGGGTGGGTGATGGGCATTGAGGAGGGCACCTGTTGGGATGAGCATTGGGTGTTGTATGGAAACCAATTTGACAATAAATTTCATTTAAAAATTGAGGTTTAGGAGAGAGGGAAGATGGCGGCGTAGGAGGACGCTGTGCTCACCTCACATCCTGCTGATCACTTAGATTCCACCTACACCTGCCTAAATAACCCAGAAAACCACCAGAGGATTAGCAGAACGGAGTCGCCGGAGCCAAGCGCAGACGAGAGGCCCACGGAAGAGGGTAGGAAGGGTGGCTAGGTGGTGCGCGCTCCACGGACAGGCGGGAGGGAGCTGGGGCAGAGGGGCAGCTCGCCGACCAAGCAGAGCCCCCGAGTCTGGCTTGCAAAAAACGGAGGGGCCTGACGGACTGTGTTCCGACAGCAAGCGCGACTTAGCATCTGGGAGGTCATAGGTGAACAGCTCTGCTCAGAAAGCGGGAAGGCTGGAGGACAAAGGGAAGGAAAGCTGCTGAGCCCCCTGACGACAGAGCTCAGTTTGGTGGGGAACAAAGGCGCTCACCAGCGCCATCTCCCCCTCCCATCCCCCAGCCAAAATCCCAAAGAGAACCAGTTCCTGCCAGGGAACTTGCTCGCTCCGCGCAAACACCCAACTCTGCGCGTCTGCAGAGCCAAACCTCCGGCAGCGGATCTGACTCCCTCCTGCTGCCACAGGGCCCCTCCTGAAGTGGATCACCTAAGGAGGAGCAAGCTAAGCCTGCCCCTCCTGCCCCTGTGCACCTTGCCTACCCA
>NW_024413612.1:0-2376 GCF_014898765.1 Herpailurus yagouaroundi | reverse complement strand
AGCAAATTCCTTAATATGCCCTATTGTTTTATGCCTAGATGTCTTCCGCATCACCATGGGTATTTTTTGATACAGCATCTTAATTGGTACATATTTTAAGGCAGGCTAAAATAACTATCAAATATCTAACCTATTCTCTCTTTTTTTATTTCCCAGATAACAACGGTAATAGATGACCTTTTTTTCATTTTTAATTTTCTATTACTGAAGTATAGATTACATACAGTGTTATTTTAGTTTGAGGTGTATAAAATAGCGAGTTGATAATTCTATACATTATTCAGTGCTCTCCGTGGTAAGTGTAGTCATCATTTTTCAACATATCGTGTTGTGATGTCAACTATATTTCCTGCGCTGTACTTTTCATCTCTGTAACTTATGTATTCTATGACAGGAAGTTTGTAACTCTTAGTCACCTTTCCCTATCTCACACACCCTACCCACTTCTCTTCTTGTAACCACAAGTTTGTTCTCTGTATTGAAGAATCTGTCTTTTCTTTTTCTGTTTTGTTTTTTAGCTTCTCCATAAAAGTGAAATTATATGGTATTTCCTTTTATCGGAATAATCCCATGTAGCCTAATACGCTCTAGGTTCACACATGTTGTTGCAAACGGCAGGGTTTTATCCCTTTTTTTTTTTACAATTAAATTATATTCCATTATATGGACCTTACATTTCTTTATGTATTCATCTGTAGACAGACTCTTGGGCTGCTTCCATAGCTCGGCTATCCTAAATAATGCTTTAATAAACACAGAGGTGCATGCCTCTTTTCAAATTGGGGTTTACCTTTTCTTTGGGTAAACACCCAGTAGTGGAATTATTGGATGATATAGTATGAGTTAATTTCTTGACGAACTTGCATTCTGTTTCCTAGAGTGGCCGCACCTATTTACCTTCCCACCAAGAGTACATTGGTGTTACTTTTTCTCTTACCTTCTCACCAATACTTGTTATTTCTTGTCTTGCTGATATTAGCCACTCGGTCGGGTGTGAATTGATGTGTCATTGTAGTTTGATTAAAGTTTCTCTGATTAGTGATATTGAGCATCTTTAATGTGTCTGGTGTTGTAGTAGACACTCTTAATTGATCCCTTTCCACTTCCCTTTTGATTATTTCCAGGCTGCTGACGACACTGATGATGTCATCTGACATCTTAACTCACCATTTTATTCTTCTATCAAAGGTCATACATTACTTCAAGTGTCCTGCTTTCCTGCTTCAAGTTACGTTGTTTCCAATGTGTTACATGAGGTCCCTTTCACGAGGCCTCCTAGGGCACCCCGACTCACCTTTTATTACTACCCACCGTCATTCATACTCTTAGAAAGTTGCTCTAGTTACTTATCCTGATCCAACACTCTCTTTCTATGCCCCGACTCTAATCTCTATGCACACTTCAATTGACACCTCTTACACTTAATTTTTTTTCCTAATGTTTACTTTTTATTTATTTGTTTTTATTTTTGGAGGAGAGAGAGACAGAGCATCTGTGGGTGAGAGGCAGAGAGACAAGGAGGTGTAGAAACCAAAGCAGCCTCCAGCTCTCAGCTGTCAGCACAGAGTCCTACATGGATCTGGAACACACAAGCTGTGAGATAATGGCCCAAGCTGAAGTCATCCCCTTAACCAACTGAGTCACCCAGGTGCCCCAACACATCTTACACTTTCATGTCTCCAATAGGACTTAATATTTCTGTGGACCAGGACTATCCATTCATTAAGGTCTAGCACCTCCTACAGTTTGGGATAAAATAGACACTCAATAAATTGATGCTCAATTGAGAAATAATGGAATGAATGGGTCTGAAGACAAAGGGCTCAAGAAAGACTTTTGTTCCTATGAATTCAACCCAGAGTAACACTAGAGCATTTGATTTCAACTGGAGGGTCCTTTAGCCAATCGTGGGAGAATTTACCATATTCTAAGAGTTGTCAGCTGAGAGAGTAAGATTTTTTTGAAGAAATATGAAAGGTAATTTAATTTCCTAAGAGGCCAAGCCTTGTAAGCTTAACTTTAAGAACTATATGATGTAAGATGATTCTGGATCATGATGAAACTCAAGTGCAGTGAGAGCCGTGACAACATGGGGAACACACAGTAAGGACCACAGTAGTCCCGGAAGTGCTGTCCTGTATGAGAAAAGAGGGTTTAGTGACCCTGTATGGAGGGAAAGGATAAAGGGTGGGCAGAGTAGGGAGGGGAGGAAGTTGGGATCCAAACTGCAATATTGAAATATCAGAGGAGTGTAATGGTCATGTTCATAAACTTCCCTATATATATCCTAAGGAAAACTTTTTTTTCCTTTAACGAGCTTTTTAAAGGTAATATACACATGGTAAACATTCATATAGTAGCAAAACAAGTTATTCA
>NW_024413611.1:0-16481 GCF_014898765.1 Herpailurus yagouaroundi | reverse complement strand
ATTTGCAATGATGTGGATGGAGCTAGAATGTATTATGCTAAGCAAAATAAATCAATCATAGGTAAGATATATATCATGTGATTCAACTCATATGTGGAAATTAAGAAACAAAGGAGATGAACATATGAGAAGGAGGGGAAGAGAAAAATGGGAAACAAACAACAGGAGACGCTTAAAGATAGAGACCGAATTTAGGATTGATGGAGGGACTTGGATGGCAGATGAGCTAGATTGGTGGTGGGTATTAAGAAGGACACTTGTAATGAGCACAGGTTGTTGTATGCATGTGATGAACCACTCAATTCTACTTCTTTAACCAAAAATGCATTGTATATTAACTAACTAAAATATTAAGAATAAGAAAATAAATAGAATTGCTGTTTTAAAAAGTAAAACAAAATGAAATAAAGCTTAAAAACAACAAAAAAGAAATTCTAAAACTAATTATTTGAGTAGAAGAAAAATGATGCTAGTTAACATCATAAAAACATAAGGTACCATATAATTCACTCGTAATGGTAAATATACAATGTTAAATTGTGTAATTTTGTAATGATAGTGCATACTTTACTTACAACTCTGGTTTAAAAGTTAAAATTAAACGTTGTGAACATAACCACAACTATAATAATATGATTTTGGATATATAATATAGAAATTGACAAACCATAACTTTGATAAACGAAAATGTGAGGTGGGGGAGAATTAAAATTGTAAGTTCATAGGTGCTATCAAACATATGTTGTTGTCACTTTAAATTAGGGTGTTATAGTTTTAAGTTATTTTATGTAAGCTTTATGGTCACTATAAGGGAAAAACCTGTAGTGATTACACAAAATATCAGGATAAAATCAAAGTGTACTGATACCAAATACATCAAAACACATGAACACAAAAACAACAGGATAAATAGTTAGAAAGAAATTTATCTGCATAATCGCCAGTAAAACTTAACAAAATGGCAAAGATAAGTTTTTACCTATCAATAATTATTTTATTTTATTTTTTTATTTACTATTTTAATATAATTTATTGTCAAGTTGGTAACATATAGTGTATACAGTGTGCTCTTGGTTTTAGGGGTAGATTCCCGTGATTCATCACTTACATACAATATTTTAAATGTAAATAAATTAAAGTCTCCAATCAAAACACATAGAGTGCCTGAATGTATATACTGCCTACAAGAGACTCACTTTAGCCTCAATGACACATATATACTAAGAATGATGGGATGGAAAAAGATATTTCAGGAAAATGGTCACAACAATAACAAAAATAAGCAAGGGTAAGTATATTTATATCAGACAAAATAGACTTTAAACTAAAACTGGTAAAAAACAGACAATTACAGTCAGTTAATTATAGAGAAGTCCATCCATTAAGAATATATAACAATTGTAAACATTTATCCACCCAACTTAAGAGCACATAAACATATAAAGCAAAAACTAACAAGGCTAAAAGAAGAAATAAATGGCAATACAATAATAATTGGGGACATTAAAAGTCTCTCAAAAATAGATAGATAAACCAGAGATTCAACCAAGAAAAAAATGGATTTCAATAACTTTATAGACAAAATGGACCTAACAGACATATACATAACTTTTTCTGTGACCACAAAGAAATACACATTCTTCTCAATTGCACATGAAACATTTTCTCATATAGACCCCATTTAAAGCCACTAAATAAATCTTAGCAAATTCAGTAAGACTAAAACCATACAAAGTATCTAATCTGATCACAACAGTATGAAACTAACTAGAAATCAATAACAGAAGCAGGAGCAAAAATTTTAAACTCACAAACATATGAAAATTAAGCAATGATCCCTTAAACAACAAATGCATCAAAGGGGATTAAAAAAAAAAAAAAGAAAGACTCCTGAAGAAAAAAAAAATAACAATGGATGCACACATACCAAGACTCATGGAATATAGCAAGAGCAGTTCTAAGTAAAAAGTTCATAGCAATAAGTGCTTATATTAAGAAACAAGAAAGATCGTAAGTAAAGTATGTAAGTCTATGCCTCAAGGAATCAGAAAAAAAGAGAAAAATAGAGCCCAAATTTAGCAGAAGGAATGAAATTATAAGGATTAGAACAGAAATAAATGAAAGAGAGTAGGAAAATAGTATAAATGGTTAATAAAACTAAGAGTTGGTTCTTTGTAAAAATAAAATTGGCAAACTGTTCACTAAACAAGGAAAGAAGAAAAAAGACCTAAATCAACAAAATTATAAATGAAAAAGTACACATTACACTTGAGACCACAGAATTAAAGAGTACTGTTAAAAAGTTACTATGAACAACAATATGCCAACAACCCAGACAATCTGGAAGAAATGGAAAAAATCTTAGAAACTTACAACCTACAAAAACTGTATCAAGAATAAATAGATTCTCTGAACAGACCAATTATAAGTCATGAGAATAAGTCAATAATCAAAATCTCTCAATGAAGAAAACCAAGGACAAGATATCTTCTCTACTGAATTTTACCAAACATTTGAAGAAGAATCAATATCCATCCTTTTCAAATCCTTCCCAAAAATTGAAGAGGAAGAACCAATCCTAGACTCATTTTAAGGGACTGGAATTACCCGGATAACAAAAGTAGGCAAAAACATCAAAGAAGAGAGAACTACAGAATATTCCTGATAAATATAGAAATGAAAATTTTTAGAAAAATGTCAGCAACCTGAAATCAGCTGCAGAGTCAAATGATCATTCACCATGATCAAGTTGAATTTATCTCTGGGATACAGTGATGGTTCAATATACACAAATCAATTAATATAATACTTCACATTAATAGAATAAAAGAGAATCATACAATAATCTGAATATATGCAGAGTAAAGAGAGATAAGATGGTAGAGTAGGAGGACTCTAAGTTCATTTTGTTGCATGAACACAGCTAGATAAATATGAAATCATTCTAAATACCCCAAACATCAGCTTGAATACTGACAGAACAAACTCCACAGTAAAGGGAGAGAAAAAAACACATTAAAGAATACAGGAGGTGTGGAGTTGTGGTTTCTGGGAGAAACAGACGGCTGGTGCTGCAGAGGGGAGGGAGCCATGGTCACAAAGAAAGGTGAGAGAGGAGAGTACAAGGGAGTGCACAAGAATATTTCTCCAATGCCATTGGATGGGAAAATGAGAGGGGCTGATTTTCATGAGTTCTTGGAAACAGTAGGGCTTAAAGACTGGAATTTAAAAAGGTGGTAGGTTTGGGAGCACCTGGGTGGCTCAGTTGGATGAGCTTCTGACTCCTGATTTCAGCTTAGGTCATGATCTAGTGGTCCTCAGATCAAGCTCTATGTCATGGCCCCCATGCTGAATGCAGAACCTGCTTGGTATTCTGTCTCCCTCTCTCTGCCCCTTCCCCGCTCGCACTTTCTCTCTCTCTCCCAAAATAAACAAATAAACATTTAAAAAAGTTGGCAGGCTTGGCTGGGATACAGCACTGAGGGCGTCGCCCTACTCCTGGAGAGAACACAGGCAAACAACCTGGGGGGCAGACTACATGAAAAGAGATCTGAAGAATACCTGGGGGCACACAGTGGGGAAATCATTCCATTTCCAGCTCATCCATGACAGGCAATGTTCACAAAAATGCCTCTTCTTGGATGAAGGAGCTGGCTGGAGCCATTTCCCTCCTAGGCCCCTCAGCATAAACACAGAGTCACCTGAAGAAAGCAGCTCAGTCCCAATACTGGCTGAATAACTTGCTTACAGCAAGTCTCACAACCCTGTGGTCTGGCGCAACTGTCCTTTTCAGTCAAGCTTGCCTCAGTTCCAGTGTGGCAGGACCATAGTCTAGAAGAAAAGCACAGGCCCCTGCCCACGCTACATCCCTAAAACCTGGAATTTTCAAAGTCAGAAGGCTTGGATGGGTTAGACCTTGGAGGGTATTCCGCTGGTTCTGGACACAAGGCATGCAAATAATAAGAAAGGCAGACAGGGTGGAAACAAAGATCTGAGAAACACCTGGGAAACACAGAGAGGAGATTATTCACTCTTTTCAGAGTGCTTCTCTGAGAAGTAGCATGCACAGAGATGCCTCTCTGGGAACAAAGGAGCTAGCTGGAGCCATTTCCCTTTTAGGTCCCTCAGCATAAACAGAATCACCTGCGGTAAATAGAAAAACACAGACATTGGCTGCCTAACATGCTTACACCGAAAGTCACACCCTTGCACTTTGGTGGTAGTGCCCTTCTCAGTCAAGATTCCCTCCGTATCATTGTGGTGGGCACCTTTGACTGAAGACCAGCAGAAAACCCTGCCCAAACCATATCTCCCTACCAGAAATGGCTTCAGTTCTAGTGAAAGCAATATCAGGTCTCATTTAACAAGCAGATCAGAGCACATCTAGTTAAAATTCACCACATTGTGCACAAGGAACAAACACTGCTTACTGTAGGCAAGGAGAGCTTCTGCAGATGACTGGCCTGGGTAAAGAGTAGGCAAAACACACCAGAAGAGTGCATGCAGCACTTACAAGAGATACTCCCTGAAGTGGCAGGCACTGCCCCTACCAAAACTGAAACAGGAAAATGGTAAAGCTTAACAGACTGATAATGAGCAAAGAAATTGAATCAGTAATCAAAAACTTGCAACAAATGAAAGTCCAGGGTGAGTTGACTTCACAGGGGAATTCTACCAAACATTTAAAGAAGAGTTAATACCCTTTTCCCCCAAAACTATTCCAAAAAACAGAAATGAAAGGACACCTTCCAAATTCATTCTAGGAATCCAACATTATCATGATACCAAAACCAGATAGACTTCACTGAAAAAGAGAACCATAGGCCAACATCCCTGATGAAAACGGATTCAGAACTTTGCAATAAAACACTAGCAATGGGTAAAGCTGAGATATTTTCCTCGATGATAAGGAACAAGACAGGGATATCCACTCTACCACTGTTATTTAACATAGTATTGGAAGTCCTAGTCTCAGCAATCAGACAAGAAAAAAGGAATAAAAGGCATCCAAATTAACAAGGAAAAGGTACAACTTGCACTATCTGCAAATAACATAGTATTTTATATAGAAAACCCAAAGACTCCATCAAAAATGGCTAGAACTGATACACAAGTTAAGTAAAGTCGCAGGACATAAAATCAATGTAGACAAATCTGTTGAATTTCTATACACGAATAATACCAATAATGAAGCAGCAGAAAGAGAAATTAAGGAATCAATCCCATTTACAATTGCACCCCAAACTATGACACCTAGGAATAAACCTAACCAAAGAGTTAAATGATCTGTACTCTGAAAATTATAAAATACCTATGAAAGAAAGTAAAGATAACACAAATAAATGGAAAAATATCACGTGGCCATGGGTTGGAAGAATAAATATTGCTAAAATGTCTATATTACTAAAAGCAATCTACACATTTTATGCAATCCTTATCCAAATACAGCCAGCATGTTTCACATAGCAGAACAAACAATCCCAAAATTTGTACAGAACCACAAAGGACTCCAAATACCCAGTGCAACCTTGAAAAAGAAATACAAAGCTGGAGGCATTACAATACTGGACTTAAATATATATATATATATATATATATATATATATATATATATATATATATAAACTGTTGTGATCAATGCAGTATAGTGTTGGAAAAAAAAATTAGACACACAGATCAATGGGACAGAATAGAAAATACAGAAATAAACTCATAACTATATGGTCAAGTAACCTTTGACAAAACAGGAAAGAATATCCAATGGAAATAAGACAGTTTCTTCAACAAACGGTGTTGGGAAAACTGGACAGCAACATGCAGAAGAAGGAAACTGGACCACTTTATTACACAATACAAGAACATAAATTCAAAATGGATGAAAGACCTAAATGTGAGACAGCAAATCACCAAAATCCTAGAGGATAACACAGGCAGTAACATCTTTGACATTGGCTATAGCAACTTCTTATTAGATATGTCTCCTGCGGCAAGAGAAACAAAAGTAAAAATAAACTATTGGGACAGCAACAAAATATAAATCTTTTGCACAGTAAATAATCAACAATACTAAAAGACAACCTTTGGAATTGGAGAAGATATTTGCAAATTACATATATAATAAATGGTTAGTATCCAAAATATATAAATAACTTACAGGAGAATTACAGGCCAATATCCCTGATGAATATGAATGCAAAAATTCTCAGCAAGATAGCAGCAAATCAAATTCAACAGTACATTAAGAGAATTATTTAGCAAAATCAAGTGGGATTTATTTCTGTGCTGCAGGGCTAAATATTCACAAATCAATCAACATGATACACTACATTAATAAAATAAAGGGTAAGAACCATATGATTCTCTCAATAAAAGCAGAAAAATCATTTGACAAACTAAAACATCCTTTCTTGATAAAAATCCTCAAGGAAGTAGGAATATAGTGCAACAATGATTTTAGTGAATATAGTGCATTTTAGGAATATAGTGGAACAATAACTCGGATGTAAATTTAAAAAATAATAAAGTAAAAAAAAAGAAAAAAGAAAAAGAAAGAAAGTAGGAATAGACCCAAAGCAAATATCCTCAATGGGAAAAAAACTGAGAGCTTTACCTCTAAGATCAGGATCAGGACAGGGATGCCCACTCCCTCCATTGTTATTCAACATAGTAATGGAATTCCTAGCTTCAGCAATCAGATCAAAAAGAAAAGGCATAGGGGGCGCCTGGGTGGCGCAGTCTGTTAAGCGTCCGACTTCAGCCAGGTCACGATCTCGCAGTCCGTGAGTTCGAGCCCCGCGTCGGGCTCTGGGCTGATGGCTCGGAGCCTGGAGCCTGTTTCCGATTCTGTGTCTCCCTCTCTCTCTGCCCCTCCCCCGTTCATGCTCTGTCTCTCTCTGTCCCAAAAATAAATAAACGTTGAAAAAAAAAAGAAAAGAAAAGGCATAAAAATTGGCAAGAAATAAGTCAAAATCTCATTCTTCACAGATGATATGATACTCTATGTGGAAAACCTGAAAAGCTTCACCAAAAAACAGAGCTAATACATGAATTCAGCAAAGCCACAGGATATAAAATCAACATGCAGAAATCTGTTGCATTTCTATATACCAATAATGCAGATGCAGAAAGAGAAATCAAGCAATCTATCCCCATTTACAGTTGCACCAAAACATAAAGTGCCTAGGAATAAACTTAACCAAAGAATAAATTATCTGTATGCTGAAAACTGTAGAAAGCATATGAAATAAATTGAAGAAAACAGGAAAAATGGAAAACATTTCATACTCATGGATTCAAAGAAAAAATATTTTTAAAGTGTCAATACTAACCAAAGCAAATAAACATTCAGTGCAATCCCTATCAAAATAACGCCAGCATTCTTTGCAGAGATAGACCAAACAATTTTAAAATTTGTATGGAATCAGAAAAGACCCTGAATAGGCAAAGTAATGTTGAAAAATAAAAAGCTGTAGGCATCACAAATCCAGACTTTAAACTGTATTTTAAAGCTGTAATCATCAAGACAATCTGGTACTGGCCCAAAACCAGACACATAGATCAATGGAATGGAATACAGAACCCAGAAATGGACCCACAAATGTATGGCCAACTAATCTCTGACAAAGCAGGAAAGAATATCCAATGGAGAAAAAGACAGTCTCTTCAGCAAATGGGGTTGGGAGGACTGGACAGTGGCATGTGACTACTTTCTTACATCATACACAAAAATAAGTTCAAAATTGTTGAAAGACCTAAATGTAAGCAAAGTACTAGGAAACCAGTTACAACAATAAATTAAAAAATTTATTCACCACAATCCAGGTGGATTTATTCCTGGGATGCAGGACTGGGCCAATATTTGCAAATCAATCAATATGATACATCACATTAATAAAGAAAGGATAAGAGCCACATCATCCTCTCAATAGATGCAAAGAAAGCATTTGACAAAATACAGCATCCTTTCCTGCTAAAAACCCTCAAGAAAGTAGGGATAGAAGGAACATACCTCAACATCATAAAGGTCATATAGAAAAGACCCACTGATAATATCATCCTAGAAAAAGAAAAACTGAGAGCTTTCCCCCAAAGTTCAGGAACACGACAGGGATACCTACTCTTCACCACTGGTATTCAACATAGTGTTGGAAGTCCTAGCTTCATCAATCAGACAACACAAAGAAGTAAAAGACATCCCAATTTGCAAGGAAGAACTCAAATTTCAGTCTTTGCAGAAGACATGACACTCTATGCAGAAAACCCAAAATACTCCACAAAAAACTGCTAGAACTGATCCATGAATTCAGCACAATAGCAGGATATAAAGCCTATGTACAGAAATCAGTTGAATTTCTATACACCAATAATGAAGCAGCATAAAGAGAAATCAAGGAATCAATCCCATTTACAATTACAACAAAACCCATAAAATACCTAGGAATAAACCTAACCAAATAGATGAAAATCTATACACTGAAAGCTATAGAAAGCCTATGAAAGAAATTGAAGAAGACACAAAAAATGGGAAAAAACATTGCATGTTCATGGATTAGAAGAACAAATATTGTTAAAATGTTGATACTACCTAAAGCAGTCTACATATTCAACATAATCCCTATAAAAATAACACCAGCATTCTTCACAGAGCTAGAACAAACAATTCTAAAATTTGTATGAAAGAAGGAAAGACCCCAAATAGTCAAAACAATCATGAAAAAGAAAACCAAAGCTGTAGAAATCACCACTCCGGACTTCAAGTTGTATTACAAAGCTGTAATAATCAAGACAGTCTGATGCTGGCACAAAAACAGACACAAAGATCAATGTAACAGAGTAGCGAACCCAGAAATGGACCCACAAATGTATATCCAACTACATTTTGACAAAGCAGGAAAGAATACCCAGTGAACGAAAAAGATATTCTCTTCAGCAAATGATGTTGGGAAAAGTGGACAGTGGCATCCCAAAAAATGAAACTGGATCACTTTCTTACACCATTCACAGACACAAAAAAATTCAAAATGGATGAAAGATTTCATGTAAGACAGGAAACCGTCAAAATCCTACAGGAGAAAACTGGCAGCAACCTCTTTGTGCTTGGCTGGCCTAGCTTCTTACTAGACATGTTTCTGAAGACAAGAGAAACAAAAGCAAACAAGAACTATTGGGACCTAATCAAGATAAAAAGCTTCTTCACAGAGAAGGAAACAATCAACAAAACCAGAAGGCAGACTACAGAATGGGAGAAGATATTGGCCAACGACACATCTGATAAAGGGTTAGGATCCAAAATCTATTAAGGACTTATCAAACTCAACACCCCCAAAAAAGAATCCAATGAAGAAATGGGAAGAAGTCATGAATAGACCCTTTTGCAAAGAAGATATCCAGATGCCAAACAGACACGAAAAAATGCTCAGCATCACTCATCATCAGGGAAATGCAAATCAAAACCAGAAGACACCACCTCACACCTTAGAATGACTAAAATTAATAACTTAGGAAACAAGAGATTTTGGTTAAGAGGTGAAAAACGGGAAACACTTTTGCACTGTTGGTGGGAATGCAGACTGGTACAGCCACTCTGGAGAACATCCATAGTTAATCAGAAAATTAAAATTACAACTCCCCTACAACCCGGCAATTTCACTGCTAGGTATCTGTCCAAAGGATACAAAAATGTTGATTCCAAAGAGCAAAAGCACCCCAGTGTTTACAGAAGTGCTATCAACAATAGCCAAATGATGGAAAGAACCCAAATGTTTTAACACTCACCAGTCATATTCAATATAGTATTGGAAGGTCTAGTCAGAGCAATAGGGAAAAACAAAACAAAACAGAATTAGAAAGACTCCATTAAGAACATGGTGGAGAAGTAGGGGGAATCCATACTTCCTGCGTCTCTCAAACAAAGAAGTGTAGAAGCCAAAGGACTTTGAACATCAGAGCCTGGGAGAAAAAAAGACTGAATCTACTAGGAAGAAAATGGGAAAGCTGCAAAAAAGATAGGTGGGTAACTGCGAACTGGGGGAGATAAAAAATTGCTGTGTGGGCATAGAGGGGAGCGACCCCCTTCTGTGGAGAGACAAAGGGAAGAGAAAGAGCTGTTAGGGAAGTTCAGGACCATAGCTGGACTGGAGAAAGACCTCAGACGCAGACTTTCTTCGGAGTGAGGCTGGCTCCCTGTTCACGTACCTGGGGAGGAAGGGAGCCAGCCCTGGGTGCAGTGTTAGGTCAGAGGCTCAGTCTGCAGCTGGAGAAGGTGGTTCCCTCCCTGGAGGGCTGCGTGACAGTACAGAGCCTGCCTGCATCCACCACCCCAGGGTGCAGTGGCTAGGATGAGGGCACAGCCTGCAGGAAGATAAGGGGGCCGTTTCCCTGGAGTGCTGTGGGAAAAGACAAAGGCTGACTGCTTCCTCCACCCCAGGGGCTCCTGGCGAGGGTGGCAGCTCAGTCCAAAGTAAGACAAGGTGGTCCTCCCTGAAGTGCAGCTGCACAGACAAAGCCAGGCAGGACTGCATATCACTGCACTGAAAGGCACTTCCCCAGCCCCAGAGTTTACAGAGAGGGACTTTGAATCCTAGGCAAGTGCAGGGTCAAGGGAGTTGGCAGAGCAAGAAGGACCATCCCATCTGCTCCCGCAGCACAGTGAGGACGACCCAAACAGAGTCCACCTCTTCCAGCTCCATGGAAAAGAGACTGGGAGATCACCATTTCCTGCCCCCCCCCCCCCCCCCCACCGCACCAAGTGGAGCCTCAGGGATCACTTCTGGGGCCCATAGTGGAGGTGGTTCCAGAAAATGCCAAACCATGCTCCCTTGCACTGGGTAACTGCATATCCACCAGAGCAGCACAGACCCTGTGGACAGCTACTCCCAACAAGCCATGAAACATTGCTTGGATTAACTCTAGGTCAAATCTGGATATATATATATACTCCCCCCATTTCTCCTCCTTATCTCTTTCCTCCCCTAGGCTGGTTACTCTGGTTATTGATCTGTCTAAACAGGCATATTTACTCCATTGTCTTGATACATGTTCTACACCTCCTTCTTTACACCATTTCTCTCTCTCTGGAATAATCAAGCCATATAGTTTCTCTGTCTGGGTAATTTTATCTTCATTTAGTTTCCCCACCTCTTTCTTTATTTTTCTTTGTCTGGATTAAGCCTTTTAGTGTCTCTGCCTAATCAATGTTTTTGTTGTTGTTTTCCACCTTCCCCGCCCCTGTTCCTGTCATTTCCCTCTTTGTATGTGCTCTTCTATCAGCACAGCTGTCACCCTCTTCTTTACTTATAGCTGGTGTTTTGGGTTTTTTTGTTTTTAGTCTTTAGGTTTTTGTTTTTGTTTATTTGCATGTTTGTGTTATTTGTGTGTTTGCATGTTTTTGTCTTCTGTTTGTCTATTTGTTTTCCTTTACAGGGCTACTCCAAGGAACAAATAAAAGCACATCTGGTGGAGGGCCCAAAATATTACTATGAGTAGGGTAATAAAATAACCAAAATCACAAAAAAAGATCAAGTAACAATACCCCCCCAAAAAAAACACCTCCTGAAGGGCCAGGCCCTAGGCAGTGTATGACTCTTCTTTAATATAGCAGTGCTCGCAGGTTCAGAGCATACAACAAACTTTTAAATTCATAAGGGACAGAAAACTAGCCAAAATGATGAAAGGGAAGAATTCTGCTCAAAAGAAATTCCAGGAAGTAGCGACGGCTAACGCATTGATCAAAACCAATTTAAGCAATATAATGGAAGAAGAATTTAGAATAATAGTCATAAAATTAACCGCTGGGCTTGAGAAAAGCATAGAGGACAGCAGAGAATCTATTAATACATAGATCAAGGGACTCATGATGAATTAAAAAATGCTATAAATGAGGTGCAAATTAAATGGAGGTGGCCGCAGTGCAGATAAAAGATGCAGAAGAGAGAATAGGTGAATTAGAAGATAAAATTATGGAAAAAGAGGAAGATGAAAAAAAGAGAGATAAAAAAATCCAGGAGTATCAGAAGAGAATTGTAGAACGAAGTGACACAATCAAATGGAACAATATCCATATAATAGGAATTTCAGAAGAAGAAGAAGAGAGAGAAAGGGGCTAAAGGTGTACTTGAACAAATCAGAACTTCCCCGATCTGGGGAAGGAAACAGGCATTGAAATCCAAGAGGCACATAACTCCTTCTGACGTAATTTGAATTGATCTTCTGCATGACATATCATAGTGAAACTGGAAAAATACAAGGATAAAAAGAGAATTCTGACAGCAGCTAGGGATATGTGGGCCCTAAAATACAAAGGTAGACACATAAGGGTAGTAGCAGACCTATTTACTGAAACTTGGCAGACTAGAAAGGAATGGCAGAAAATCTTTAATGTGATGAACAGAAAAAATATGCAGCCAAGAATCCTTTACCCAGCAAGTCCGTCATTTAGAATAGAAGGAAGATAAACGTTTTCCCAAGCAAACAAAAACTGAAGGAATTCAACACCACTAAACCAGCCCTATAAAAGATCCTAAGGGGGACTCTGTGAGTGCAATGTTGCAAGGACCACAAAGTACCAGAGACATCACTAGAAGCAGGAAAACTACAGGTATCACAATGACTATAAACCCATATCTTTCAATAATAACACTGAATGTAAATGGACTAAATGCTCCAACCAAAAGACATAGAGTATCAGAATGGATTAAAATTTAAAAAAAAACCTCCATTTTCTGTCTATAAGGGACTCATTTTAGACCTTATGATACCTTAAGGTTGTAAATAAGGGGATGGGGAAATATCTATCATGCTACGGGAAGTCAAAAGTAGTCTGGAATAGCCATACTTATATCAGACAAACTAGACTTTTTTTTAATGTTTATTTATTTTTGAGACAGAGGGAGACACAGCATGAGCAGGGAAGGGGCAGAGAGCAAGAGGGAGACACAGAATGTGAAGCAGGCTCAGGCTCTGAGCTGTCAGCACAGAGCCTGATGTGGGGCTCGAACTCACGAACCGTGAGATCATGACCTGAGCCGAACACGGACGCTTAACCGACTGAGCCACCCAGGCGCCCCTCAGACAAACTAGACTTTTAATTAAAGGCTGTAAAAAGAGATTAAGAAGGGCATTATAGGATATATCCATCAGGAAGAGCTAACAATTGTAAATGTCTTTGCACCGAATTCAATAGCAACCATATACATAAAACAGTTAACCAGAAACATAAGCAACCTTATTGATAAGAATGTGGTAATTTCAGGGGACTTTAATGCTCCACTTACAACAATGGATAGGACATCTAGACAGAGAATGAACAAATAAACAAGGGCCCTGAATGATATTTTGGATCATATGGACTTGACAGATATATTTAGAACTCTGCATCCCAAAGCGACAGAATATACTTTCTTCTCCAGTACACATCAACATTCTCCAAGATAGATCACATACTGGGTCACAAAACAGTCCTTAATAAATATAAAAGAATTGAGATCATACCATGCACACTTTCAGACCACAATGCTATGAAACTTTAAATGAACCACAGGAAAAAGTCTGGAAAACCTCCAAAAGCATGGAGGTTAAAGAACACTCTACTAAAGAATGAATGGGTCAACCAGGCAATTAGAGAAGAAATTTAAAAATGTATGGAAACAAATGAAAATGAAAAGACAATAATCCAAACGTTTTGGGATGCAGCAAATGCAGTCCTGAGAGGCAAATACATTGCAATCCAGGCCTATCACAAGAAACAAGAAAAATCTCAAATACAAAATCTAACAGCACACCTAAAGAAAACAGAAGTCGAACAGCAAAGACACCCCAAAATCAGCACAAGAAGAGAAATAATAAAGATCATAGTAGAAATCAACAATATAGGAAATACAGCCAGACCAAAACAAACCCCTCCTGCACACATAGAAAACTGATTGGAGGATTAACACAACAATCTGCACAACCTGAACCACAGAATTCAGCAGGTACGTGGCATGGAGAAGTGAACATGGGGAGCAAGAAGCCAAGGCAAGGGAGGTGTTTTTGTGGGCAGAGAGAGGACGGAGATGGTGGAGGGAGAATATGGGAAAAGCACCCCTCCTCAACAGCAGCTGGAGAGAAAGTGGAAAATTGGAAACAACCACAGGGACTAAACTAAAAAGGGAGAAAGGAGAAAGGAGAAAGGAGAAAGGAGAAAGGAGAAAGGAGAGGGTTTAAATTCCATTAAGACTGTACACAAGGGGAGTGCAAAGTCTGCAACTCCGGAGCTCAATACCTGGTGGTGCTCTAGGGGGGAAGGGTGAATCCCCAGGAACAGAGTGGGGTCTGGGATGTTCTTGGGCCACACGGAGAAAAGCAGTTCCACTGTTGGAAGGACATTTGGTAGACACTGTTGAAGCCACCTGGTCCCAGCAGACCCCAGAAGACAGCCACATTTTCTGGTGCTAGAACAAGGTCGTTAAGGGTAAAGCCTGGTGCCAGATGTGTGCTATGATTTTCCATAATCCCTGAAAAGCTGCTGCTACACTATCTCGCAAACTTTTTCTGGGGCAGGCTGGCACCTGTCTGCAGTCTTGGGGCACCGGCAGCAGCAGGGTCCAGCAAGCATTCCTGGTTGCAGCCGACATCAGTCCATTGCTCAGTGAGACCCTCCTGCAGAGCAGCGGAATGTGTCAAAGCTGCAGTACTTCAGAAGTAAGGGGCCGGGGAAAACATTCGCATCTGAGACAAAACCTGGAGAGAGAGGTCCTGCCTGGGGCCTGGTCACGGACAGTGAAAAAGCAGGTAATGGATGAAAGCTGAAGACAGAGGATGGGTGCGCGATTGCTGATCCAGGAGAACAGAGTTCCAAAACTAGAGACTGGGTAGCTGGGTGATGCCATCTTCACTGCTCCAGTGCGTGCGTATACGGACCTACCAGCGCCATAACACTCCAACCCTGTAGGCTAGCAGTGCCATCTAGTGGAGAACTGAGTGCTTACATTGAGCCCTGCCCAACTGGGCCAACTTGGCTCTTCAAGAACACAAGTCTCACCACTCACTTATATTATGGACTATAAAGAGCTACATAATCTGACTTCTAGGGGACAACGAACCAATTTCAGTCCTATTTCAATCTGTTAGCAGGTCCATATATTCAATTATCTTTTTTTTCCTCTTTTTCACTTTTCTTTTTCTTGAACACAAAAAGAGAAAAAATTCATTTTTATCTTCAATTTTTATTAAAAATATTTTTCTTTATTATTTACTATACATTTTACTTTTGTGTAAATTGTTTTCAAATTATATTTTACTTCCATCATTTTTTTTTAGTCTACTTTGGTGTATTCACTTTTTTCAAATTTTCAAATGATTTCCTTTTTTGTTCTTTTTCTTCTTTTCTCTTTTTCGTTTCTTTTCTTTTTCTTGAATACAGAAAGAGAAAAAATTCATTTTTTATTTTTAATTATTAAAATATATTTCTTTATTTTTTTCTACTATATTCTATAGTTTATGTAATTTTTTTCAAATTCTAATTTACTCCCATCATCTCATTTTAGTCTACTTCAGTGTACTCATTTTTTCAAATTCTCAAGCGATTTCCTTTTTTTCCCCATTTTTTTCTCCAATCTGTCAAACCACTTTCAACACCCAGACCAAAACACTGCTAGGATATAGCATCATTTTTTCAATTTTGTGTGTGTGTGTTTAATTGTTTAATTTTGATATTTTTTTCAATTTTCTTTTTTTTAATTTTAATTCTTCTACCTCATTAATTCCTTTTCTCCCTTCAAAATCACAAAATGAAGGAATTCACCCCAAAAGACAGAGCACAATGAAATGACAGCCAGGGATTTAACCAACAAAGATACAACCAAGATGTCTGAACCATCATTTAGAATCGTGATTATAAGAATACTAGCTGGAGTCGAAAATGGATTAGAATCCCTTTCTGCAGAGATAAAAGAAGTAAAAAAATAGTCAATGAAATTAAAAATGCTATAACTGAGCTGCAAGCACGGATGGATGCAGCAGCAGCAAGGATGGAAGAGGCAGATCAGAGAATCAGTGATATAGAGGACAAATTTATACAGAATAATGAAGCAGAAAAAAAGAGGGAGATTAAGGCAAAAGAGCACAATTCAAGAATTAGAGAAATCAGTGACTCATTAAAAAGGAACAACATCAGAATCATAGGGGTCCCAGAAGAGGAAGAGAAAGAAATAGGGGTAGAAGTGTTATGTGAGCAAACGATAGCAGAAAAATTTACTAACCTGGGGAAAGACACAGACATCAAAATCCAGGGAGCACAGAGGAACCCCATTAGATTAAACAAAAACAGACCAAAAACAAGGCAAATAATAGTCAAATTCACAAAATACTCAGGCAAGGAGAAAATCATGAACACAGCAAGGGAAAAAAAAAGATCAGGTTTGCAGCAGACCTATACACAAAAAATTGGCAGCCGAGAAAGGAGGGGCAGGATATATAAAATATGCTGAATCAGAAAAATATGC
>NW_024413610.1:0-1119 GCF_014898765.1 Herpailurus yagouaroundi | reverse complement strand
CTGCCCCGCATCTGGACTCCAGGCGCTTGATGTTGTCAGACGTTGGATTGGGTCCCATGGGGAGAGAGGCTTAGCTAGGGTTAGGGTTCAGGCTAGGGACTTCGCCAGGGCCGAAGCAACTCCGGTCTCGTGATCTCCCTCTAGGGCTGAAGTGAGGCCCCGTGACAGAAGGCGACTCAATTGCAGGGTTAGGGATCGAGGCAGGCTTAGGTTTCCTTGGAGGGTCCCGGTTTGGGGTAGGGTTAGGGTTAGGGTTAGCACCCAGGAGGCTCCAGGCGCCGAACCCACAGCAGGGCAGTAGTCTCCGCGAAGGGCTGAGTTGAGGGCACAAGGGACGGTGCCGCTCAGGATCCGTCTTTGGCTGCCAAGGCCACACTCGTCGATCCTCCCATGGTCGAGGAGGTCTCCGGAATCCTCACGTGTAGCTGCAGCCGGGCCTGGGAAACGACATGGGGAGCTTCCAGCTTCCATGCCGTGTCGGTCTACACCGTTTCTGGACCTCAGACGAGTGATGTTGTCACACGTTGGAATTGGGTCACCATGGGGGAGAGCCTTAGCTAGGGTTAGGGTTTGGGCCAGGGACGTCGCCAGGGCCGAAGCGACTCTAGTCTCATGATCTCCCTTGAGGGCTGAAGTGAGGGCCCATGCCAGAAGGCGGCTCAATTTAAGGGTTAGGTTTCGAGGGAGGCTTAGGTTTCGGGGGAGATTCCCGGTTCGGGGTAGGGTTAGGGTTAGGTTTAGCTCCCAGGAAGCTCCAGGCACCGAACCTTCAGCAGGGCAGTAGTCTCCGCCAAGGTCTGAGTTGAGGGCACAAAGGACGGTGCCGGCCAGGATCCATCTTTGGCTGCCGAGGCCATACAATCGATCCCCCCAGGTCGAGTAGGCCTCTGGAATCCTCTCGGACAGCTGCAGGCTGGCCTGGGAAACGACATGGGGAGCTTCCAGCTTCCATGCCGAGTCAGCCTGCCCCGCATCTGGGCTCCAGGCGCGTGACCTTGTCAGACGTTCCAACTGGGTCCCAATGGGAGAGAGCCTTAGCTAGGGTTAGGGTTCGGGCTAGGGACGTCGCCACGGCCGAAGCGACTCCAGTCTCGTGATCTCCCTCGAGGGCTGAAGTGA
>NW_024413609.1:0-3062 GCF_014898765.1 Herpailurus yagouaroundi | reverse complement strand
TGAGGAGGGCACCTTTTGGGATGAGCACTGGGTGTTGTATGGAAACCAATTTGACAATAAATTTCACATATAAATAAAAAATAAATAAATAAAAAAAATAAAAAAAATAAAAAAATAAAAAAAATAAAAAAATAAAAAAAATCCTTCAACATCATTAATTATGAGGGACGTGAAAACCAAAATCACATGAGATAGTACCTTATACCTGTAAGAATGGCTACAATCAAAAACACAAGAAATAAACAGTGTCGGCAAGTATAGGGACAAAAAGGAACACTCATGCACTTTTGGTGGCGACGCCAATGGTGCAGTCACTGTGGAAAACAGTATAGAGGTTCCTCAAAAAAATTAAAAATAGAATTACTATATGATCCCATGATTCCTCTACTGGGTATTCACCCAAATAAAATGAAAACACTAATTCAAAAAGATATATGCACCCGTATATTCTTGCAACATTATTTAAAATGACCAAGATATAAAAGCAACCCAAGCATCCATCAATAAACAAATGGATAAAGAAAAAAATGTTACACACACACACACACACACACACACACACACACACACACACAAGAATATTAGCCATCAAAAGAATAAAATCTTACCATTTACAATATAGATGGATCGAGATGGTGCAATGTTAAGTAAGTCGGAGAAAGATAAATATCATGTGATTTCATTCATATGTGGAATTTAAGATACATACATACAAGGACAAGCTAAAAAACAATTTTAAGATACAAAGAACAACCTAGTGCTTGCCAAAGTGGAGGTAGGCAAAGGGATTGGTGAAATAGGTGAAGGGGATTAGGAGTAGACTTATCATGATCACTGAGTAATGTACAAAATTGTTGAGTCATTATATATTGCACACCTGAAACTAATATAACACTGTATGCTAATTATAGTTTAACTAAAAAAGGGAAAAATAAAGTAAAAATAAAAATGAGCCTGAATATTTTCCAGAGAAGACATACTCATGGCCAACAGGTATACAAAAATGTGCTCAATATCAACAATCATCAGGGCAAAACAAAACTAGGATGAGATATGGGGTCATTTGGTGGCTCAGTCAGTTAAGTGTATGTCTTTGGTTCAAGTCATCATCTCACAGTTTGTGAGTTCGAGCCCCACCTCAGACTCTGTGTTGACAGCTCATAGCCTGGAGTCCGCTTCAGATTCTGTGTATCTCTGTCGCTCTCTGCCCCTCCCCTGCTCAAGCTCTGCCTCTCTCTGTATCTCTCAAAAATAAACATTTAAAAAATTTTCAAAAACTAGGATGTATTTATATAGGTGTTTAAAAACACACCTATTAAGATGGTTATTATAAAAGAAATAGGGGTGCCTGGGTGGTTCAGTCAGTTAAGCATTTGACTCTTGATTTTGCCTCACATCATGACTAATGGTTCATGGCTTGATCCCCAAATCAGGCCCTGTGGTGATAGTGAAGAGTCGGCTTGGGATTCTCTCTCTTTTCCTTTCTCTCTGCCCCTCCCCCACTTGGAGTCCCCCACCCTTTCTGTCACAAAAATAAATAAATAAACATTAAAAAATTTAAAAGATAACAAGTGTGTTTGAGGTTGTGGAAAAAAGGGAACTCTTGTACACTATTGGTGAAAACTAAAATTGGTAAAACCACTATGGAAAATGCTGTGGAGGTTCCTCAAAAAAATAAAAATAGTGGAATTACTGGATTATATGGTTATTCTATTTATAATTTTTGAGAAACCTCCATACTGTTTTCCACAGTTGCTGTACCAGCTTGTATTCCTGCCACAAGTGCACAAGGGTTCATTTTTCTCTATATCCATTCCAACACTTGTTTCTTGTGTTTTTGTTCTTTTTTTTTTTTTTTAAGTAAGCTCTACATCCAACATGGGGCTTGAACTCATGATTCCAAAATCAGTATTTCCATGATCTACTAATTGAGCCATCAAGGAACACTTGTTTATTGTGTTGTTTATTTTAGCCATTGTAACTTTGATTTTCATTTTCCTGATGATTGGTGATATTGATATTGATGTTGATGATGTTGAGCATCTTTTTGTGTGTCTGTTGACCATTTGTATGTTGCCTTTGAAGAAAAGTCTGTTCCCCATATCCTCTACCCATTTTTAATTGTATTAATTTTTGGTGTTGAGTTGTATACATTGTTTATATGTTAACTTTGCTTACCTCCTTATCAGATATATCATTTGCAAATATCTTACCTCATTTAGTAGGTTGTCGTTTTGCTTTGTTGATTGCCCCAAAATACAAAAACAATAACTCAAAAAGTTATATGTATTCCTATGATTACAACATTTACAGTAGCCAAAATATGGAAACAACAAAAGTGTTCATCCATAGATGTATTGATAAAGAATATGTGGTATACATATACAGTGGAACATTACTCAGCTATAAAAAATGAAATCTTGCCATGTGCAATAACATGGATGGATCTATTATTTTTTCTTCAATATATGAAATTTACTGTCAAATTGGTTTCATACAACACCCAGTGCTCATCCCAAAAGGTGCCCTGCTCAATACCCATCACTCACCCTCCCCTCCCTCCCACCCCCCATCAACCCTCAGTTTGTTCTCAGTTTTTAAGAGTCTCTTATGCTTTGGCTCTCTCCCACTCTAACCTCTTTTTTTTCCTTCCCCTCCCCCATAGGTTTCTGTTAAGTTTCTCAGGATCCACATAAGAGTGAAACCATATGGTATCTGTCTTTCTCTGTATGGCTTATTTCACTTAGCATCACACTCTCCAGTTCCATCCACGTTGCTACAAAAGGCCATATTTCATTTTTTCTCATTGCCACGTAGTATTCCATTGTGTATATAAACCACAATTTCTTTATCCATTCATCAGTTGATGGACATTTAGGCTCTTTCCATAATTTGGCTATTGTTGAGAGTGCTGCTATAAACATTGGGGTACAAGTGCCCCTATGCATCAGTACTCCTGTGTCCCTTGGATAAATTCCTAGCAGTGCTATTGCTGGGTCATAGGGTAGGTCTATGTTTAATTTTCTGAGGAACCTCCACACTGCTTTCCAGAGCAGCTGCAC
>NW_024413608.1:0-7901 GCF_014898765.1 Herpailurus yagouaroundi | reverse complement strand
TCAACTGATGAAGGGATAAAGAAATTGTGGTTTATATACACAATGGAATACTACGTGGCAATGAGAAAGAATGAAATATGGCCCTTTGTAGCAACATGGATGGAACTGGAGAGTGTGATGCTAAGTGAAATAAGCCATACAGAGAAAGACAGATACCATATGGTTTCACTCTTATGTGGATCCTGAGAAACTTAACAGGAACCCATGGGGGAGGGGAAGGAAAAAAAAAAAAGAGGTTAGAGTGGGAGAGAGCCAAAGCATAAGAGACTGTTGAGAACTGAGAGCAAACTGAGGGTTGATGGGGGGTGGGAGGGAGGAGAGGGTGGGTGATGGGTATTGAGGAGGGCACCTTTTGGGATGAGCACTGGGTGTTGTATGGAAACCAATTTGACAATAGATTTCATATATTGGAAAAAAAAGATGTGGTTTATATATACAATGGAATACTACTTGGTAATGAGAAAGAATGAAATATGGCCTTTTGCAGTAATGTGGATGGAAATGGAAAGTATTATACTAAGTGAAATAAGCCAGGCAGAGAAAGATAGATGCCATATGTTTTCCTTCATATGTTGAATTTGAGAAACTTAACAGAAGACCATGGGGGAAGGGGTGGGGAAAAAAAAAGTTACAGAGAGGGAGGGAGGGAGGCAAACCATAAGAGACTCTTAAGGACTGAGAACAAATGAAGGGTAGATGCGTGGGGGAGATGGGAAAGTGCTTGATGGGCAGGCAGGAGACCATTTGTTGGGATGAGCACTGCATGTTGTATGGAAACCAATTTGACAATAAGTTATCTTAAAAAATAAAAAATAAAACAAAGTATAAAATAAAATAAGTGATGCTAGAAAAAAATAGAATAAAATACTTAGGAATAAATTTAACCAAGAGTTGAAGGAAATGTAGGAGAAAAACTATAAAACAATGATGAAACAAATTGAGGAAGACACAAATAAGTGGAAAGATTTCCTATGTTTATGAATTGAAAAAATTTATAGTGTTAAAATATCCACACACCCAAAGCTATCTACAGATTCCAATAGTATCCTTTTATAGAAATGTATAAAATAATCCTAAAATCCTCTTGGAACCACAAAAGGTCCTAATTAATTAAAGCAATTTTGAGCAACAAAAACAAAGCTAGAGACATCACACTTCCTGATTTCAAATTATATTATAAATTTATAGTAATCAAAACAATATCATACTGGCATAAAAAGAGACACATAGACCACTAGAACAGAATCAAGAGGTCTAAATACAGTCAACTAATCTTTAGCCACGTTGCCAAAAATACACAATGGGAAAATGATAATCTCTTTAATAAATGTGCTGGAAAAAATGGATATTCAAACACACAAAAAAGAAAATGGATCTTTATCTTACAAAACCTCATGTAAGATGAATTAATGATGGGCGCATGGGTGGATCAGTGAGTTGAGCATTCATCTTTGGCTGAGGTCATGATCTCACAGTTTGTACATAGGTTTGAGCCCCGCATCAGTCTCTGTGCTGACAGCTCAGAGCCTGGAGCCTGTTTTGGATTCTGTGTCTCCCCCTCTCTCTGTCTCTCCCCTGCTTGTGCTTGCTCATGTACTCTCTAAAAAAACTTAAAAAAAAAAAAAGAAAAATAAGTAAAATGAATTAATTACTTAAACAAAATACCTGAATCCATAATAATCCTAAAAAAAAAGAGGAAAACTCTTTGACACTGGTTATGGCATAATAATTTGGATTTGGTCCCAAAGTCACACATAACAAAGGCAAAAACAAACAAACAAATAAGCGGGGCTACCTCAAACTATAAAGTTTCTGCATAGCAAAGGAAACAATCAATACAATGATAAAGCAGCCTTTGGAATGAGAGAAAATCTTTGCAAACTATCTGATAAGCAGTTTTTATACAAAATATATATGTAACCCATACAACTCAATAGCAAGAATAATAACAATAACCATATTAAGAATGGTCAAAAGAACATACAAATGGCACACAGGTATTTGAAAAGGTGCTCAACTTTGTTAATCATCAGAAAAATGTAAATCAAAACCACAATGAGATATTACCTCACAACTGTCAGGATGGCTTATCAAAAAAAAATGTCAAAGCATAAACAAGTGTTGGTGAGGATGTAGAGGAAAGGGAATCCTTTTTCACTGTCGGTGGGAATATAAATTGCTACCACCATTATGGAAAACAGTATGGAACTCCTCAGACATTTGCAATAGGACTACTATCTGATCCAGAAATCCCACTTTTAGGTGTACATCCAAAGGATATGAAAACAGGTTGTATACTGAAGAAACATACATACTCCCATATTTATTGCAGCATTATTTACAGTCATAAAGATATAGAAACAACCTATGTGTTCATCAACAGATGAGTGGATAGAGAAAATATGGAATATATGTATAACTGAATATTACTCAGTCTTTAAAACTAAAGAATTCCTACCATTTGCAACAACATGGATGTACCTAGAGGATATTATGCTAAGTGAAATAAGCCAGACACAGAAAGACAAGAACCGTATGATATCACTTATGTGTGGAATCTTTTTTAAAAAAAGTCAAATTTGGGGCGCCTGGGTGGCGCAGTCGGTTAAGCGTCCGACTTCAGCCAGGTCACGATCTCGCGGTCTGTGAGTTCGAGCCCCGCGACAGGCTCTGGGCTGATGGCTCAGAGCCTGGAGCCTGTTTCCGATTCTGTGTCTCCCTCTCTCTCTGCCCCTCCCCTGTTCATGCTCTGTCTCTCTCTGTCCCAAAAATAAATAAACGTTGAAAAAAAAAATTAAAAAAAAAATTAAAAAAGTCAAATTCATAGTAATAGAGCAGAATGATGGTTACAGGAACTGAGAAGTGGGAGTTAGGGAAAATGTTGGCAAAAGTGTACAAAATTTTAGCTATAAAATGAATAGGTTATGGAGACCTAATGAACAGCATGGTGACTATAGTTAATAGTAATGTATTAATAATGTATTGTATAATTAAAATACTAAGAGAATAATCTCAAGGGTTGTATCATAACAAAAATGGTAACTATGTGAGGTGACATATATGTTAGTTCATGTGATAATCATTTCAAAATTTATATGTATATCAAAGCATCACATTTCACACTTTAAATATCTACAATTTTTATTTGCCAATAATACCTTACTAAAGCTGGAAAAAATAAAATGAATAAATTAAAATATTTAATCCATTACAAAAAGAAAGAGATAGACATTACATATTTTTTTTTCAACGTTTTTAATTTTTTATTTTTGGGACACAGAGAGACAGAGCATGAACGGGGGAGGGGCAGAGACAGAGGGAGACACAGAATCGGAAACAGGCTCCAGGCTCCGAGCCATCAGCCCAGAGCCTGACGCGGGGCTTGAACTCACGGACCGCGAGATCGTGACCTGGCTGAAGTCAGACGCTTAACCGACTGCGCCACCCAGGCGCCCCAGACATTACATATTGATAAGATAGTCAATACATTAAGAACATGCAGCAGTTATAAACATAGAAAGAGCCCCCAGATATAAGAAGTAAAACTGATAGAATTGAAGGAAAATTACACAGTTCTACAATAATAACTGAAGATTTCAAACACCCATTTTCAATAATAGATAGAACATCTAGACAGAAGAACAATAAAGAATGGAGGATTTCATAACACTGTAAACCAACTAGATGCAACGCACGTATATATAACACTCCACCCAAAGATAGTAGAATACACATTCTTCCTATAAGCACACAGGACACCCTCCAGTATAGACCATAGATTAGGACGCAAAACAATCTAAATAAATTAAAAAAAAAAACTGTAATCACACAATCTCTGACTTCAGTGGAATGAATGAAATCAATAACTGAAGTAAAACTTTAAATCCACAAATTTGTGGAATTGAACAACACACTCTTAAACAACTAATGAATTAATAAAAAATCACCAGAGACATTTAAAAAAAATACTTTGAGATAAATGAAAATGAGAAAACAACATGCCAAAAATTATAGGATGCAATAAAGCAGTGTTCAGAGGAAAATTTTAGCTATAAATAACTATATAATAAAAGGAATAATATCAATTCAATATTCTTTACATCTTAAGGAATCAGAAAATGAAGAGCGGGGCACCTGGGTGGCTCAGCACTTTTAGCATCCAACTTCAGCTCATATCATGATCTCGCAGTTCGTTGAGTTCCAGCCCTGCGTCACGTTCTGTGTTGACAGCCCAGAGCCTGGAGCTTGCTTTGGATTCTGTGTCTCACTCTCTCTCTGCCCCTCCCTCGCTTGCACTGTCTCTGTCTCTGTCTCTCTCTCTCTCAAAATAAATAAAACTTTTAAAAAAACAGAAATGAAGAGCAATCTAACCCCAAGATTTGCAGTGGTAAATAGCATTGGAGCAGGGATAAAAACAAATGAGGAATAGAAAACAGTAGAAATTATCAATAAGACAATACCACCAAAATTGTGACTTTGAAAAGATCGACAAATTTAAGCAATTTTTAGCTAAATGGAAGAGAGAGAGAGAGAGAGAGAGAGAGAGAGAGACAAATTACTAATGTCAGAAATGAAAGTGTTACATTACTATAGACCTTACAGAAACAGAAATAATTATACGAAAACAGTATAGGAATTGTGTGCCAAGAAATTAGAAACCTAGGTAAAACAGAAAAATTCCTAGAAATACAAAAAGTACCAAAAACTGAATCAAGAAGAAAAAACCCAATGAATATACCTAAAATAAGTTAAGAGATTTAATAATCAAAAAGCAATCAATAATGAAAATCTCAGGACCAGATGATTTCACAGATAAATTCAATTAGAAGAAGAAATAACATAAGCCCTTCTCAGAATCTTAAAAAAAATAACAGAGAGAGAAGAGAGGAACACTTTCTCTAACCAGTGCAAGGAGGCAAGAAAAAAAAAATCAAAGGCATCCAAATTGGATAGAAAAGAGTAAAATTACCTCTGTTCATAGATAGTATGATCTTATGTAGAAACCCTAAAGATTCCTCCACCAAAACCTGTTAGAAGTAATATGTTAAAGCCAGCGAAATTGTAGGATACAAAATCAACACACAACAATCAGCTGTATTTCCATATGTTAGCAATAAATAATCATAAAATTAAGAAAACAACTACATTTACAATATTATGAAAAAGAATAAAATACTTAGGAATAAACTTCATCAATGAGGTGAAAATCTTGTACACTGAAAACTAAAAACTGTTGCTAAGAATAATTAGATACAAATAAATGGAAAGACATCTCATGTTCATGGATCAGAAAAGTTAATATCGTTAAGAATATTGTTACCACCCAAAGTAGTCTGCAAATTTGACGCAATCTCTATCAAAATTCCAATGATACTTTTCTGTATAAATAGAAAATTCCATCTTAAAGTAGAAGTAGGAGCCCACAAACAAACTCTCACATATGTGGCAAGATGATTTTTGAAAAGAGTGTCAAGACCATTCAATGGGAAAAAAATGGTCTTTTCAACAAATGGTCCTAGCAAAACTGTACATGCACATGCAACATAATGAAGCTGGATCCTTAACTTAAACGATATACAAAAATTAGCTCAAATGGATTAAGTATCTACACATAAAAAGCTAAAACCACAAAACCCTTAGAAGAAAACATAGGGAATAAATTTCATGACATTGGATCTGGCAATCATCTTTTGGATATGACATCAAAAGCAGAGACAACAGAAGTAAAAGTAGATAAATTGGATTACTTCAAAATTTAAAGCTTCTGGGCATCAAAACACTACCAACAGAGTGAAGAGACAACCTATGGAACAGGGGAAAATATTCACAAATTACATACCTGATAAATGTCAAGTATCCAAAATATATAAAGATTCTTACAACTCAAGAACAAAAAGACAAACAACCCAACTAATAAATGAAGAATATATATGAATAGCCAACAAGCACGTGGAAAGATGATTGACATCATTAGTCATAGAGAAATGTAAATAAAGACTACAGTGAGATACTACTTCACACCCACCAAGAAGTCCAAAATATACATACATATGGAAAGAAAGAGAGAGAGAGAGGGAGAGGGAGAGGGAGAGGGAGAGAGAGAGGGAGAGAGAGAGAGAGGGAGAGAGAGAGAGAGGGAGAGAGAGAGAGAGAAAGAGAGTGAGAGAGAAAAAGAAAAGAAAAGAGAAAAGAATGAATGTTAATGTGGATGTGGGAAACTCTGAATCCTCATAAATTGATACTGGGAATGTAAAATGGTACAGCTGGTGTGGAAAACAGTTTTTCAGTTTCTCATACAGTTAAACATAAAATTATCATGTGACCTAGCAATACTATTCCTAGGTATATACTCGAATTGAAAACAGATGTTCAAACAAAGAATTATACCCAATCGTTCATAGAGCACTATTCACTATAGCCAAAAGATGGAAAGACCCAAGATATCCATCAAAAGATGAATGGATAGGGCCGCCTGGGTGGCTCAGTCAGTTGGGCGTCTGACTGGCTCAGATCATGATCTTGAGTCGTGAGTCTGAGCCCCACGTCGGGTTCTGTGCTGACAGCTCAGAGACTGGAGCCTGCTTTGGATTCTGTGTCTCCCTCTCTCTCTGCCTCTCCCCCACTCACACTGTCTCTCTCTGTCTCTCAAAAAGGAACAAACGCTAAAAAAATTTTTTTAAGAAGATGAATGGATAAACCAAATGTGGTATGTCCATAAATGGAATATTGTTCAGGCATAACAAGAGTGCATTCTAATACATGCCACAGCATGAATGAACCTTGGAAACATGCTAACAGAAAGACACCAGACACCAAAGACTACATATTGTTTGATATCATTTATATGCAATATCCAGAAAGGAAGGAAATCTAATGAGATAGAAAGTAGATTAATGGTTGCCAGGATCTGGGGATGGGGGAAAGAGGGAACTATTGTTTAATGCATATGGGGTTTCCTTTTGAAGTGATGAAAATATTCTGGAACTAGATAGTGGTGATGGCTGAACAACACTGTGAATATACTAAATACCACTTAATTATACATTATGAAATGTACACTTTAAAATGGAATTTTAGGAATGCTGGGGTGGCTCAGTCAGTTAAGTGTCTGACTTGATTTCAGCTCAGGTCATGATCTCAAGGTCATGGGATAGAGCCCCATGTCAGCTCACTCTGTCAGCACAGAGACTGCTTGGGATTGTCTCTCTGTCCCTCCCCCAGCTCACACACACACAAACTCTTTCAAAATATATAAACATTTGAAACAATGGAATTTTATATTATGTGAATTTTAGCTGGACAAAAATTGTCTCCTTCACACTATTTAGAAAGCTTATAGGTAACTAGAAAGGCTGAGTGGTTGGGAATTTTGTAGGCCTAAACTGGGTGGGATGATGATAAGATTCAGATAAGAACTGCAAATGTCTAACATTTAAGACCACATTTTCAACATTTTTAATTGCTAAAAAGAAAAGATGAGTTTTGGGGGCCTATTTGATAGCCATGATATTAATTTCTCTAATACCAAATACATTCCAGTCTACCACCAATTGTCCACCTAAAATGTGTTTACTAGCTCATTGCATTTTAATCCTCAAAAAGGCTTGGTTAGTGCCAGAAATAGGGCATCCAGGCATTACATCTTATTCCAAACCCAAACTAACTTATTGAATAACCACAAAGTTTTCATCACATATTAGCAGTAACAATTTTGTCTTTCAAGCAGGTTCAGTATGCCACACAAAAGTTATATTCTTAAGGACAGCCCCCAAATTAAAGGGTTTCTCCAAGTGTTACTTTTAATTATCAAAATTAAAAAGAATTGTTTAAAATTTTATAACTAGAATAGTTAAAATTTATTTATTTTTAATTTTTTTAATGTTTATTTTTGAGAGAGAGAG
>NW_024413607.1:0-1589 GCF_014898765.1 Herpailurus yagouaroundi | reverse complement strand
TCAACTGATGAATGGATAAAGAAATTGTGGTTTATATACACTATGGAGTACTACGTGGCAATGAGAAAAAATGAAATATGGCCTTTTGTAGCAACGTGGATGGAACTGGAGAGTGTGATACTAAGTGAAATAAGCCATACAGAGAAAGACAGATACCATATGGTTTCACTCTTATGTGGATCCTGAGAAACTTAACAGGAACCCATGGGGGAGGGGAAGGGAAAAAAAAAAAAAAAAGAGGTTAGAGTGGGAGAGAGCCAAAGCATAAGAGACTGTTGAGAACTGAGAGCAAACTGAGGGTTGATGGGGGGTGGGAGGGAGGAGAGGGTGGGTGATGGGTATTGAGGAGGGCACCTTTTGGGATGAGCACTGGGTGTTGTATGGAAACCAATTTGACAATAAATTTCATATATAAATTAAAAAAAAAAGAGATAATACTCATGAGGAACCTGATATATAGGAAATATTAAATGTTAGCTATCTACATCTTACTAAGAAAATTACTCCTTAGAAGCTTAAACTCACTAATATAATGAACATACTGAGTATAGTGTGTGTGTGTGTGTGTGTGTAAATAATCATTTTCTCATCCATCAGGAAAAAAATGCTATCTGAAATTTATCAAAAACATTTCCCTCCAATATATCTATTTAATATTTAGATTAAGGTTAGGCACTAGTCCTAAAGATATTACTTTGGTTTAATTTATAATCTATATAGATTCTGGACTATGAAACAATACATACCTAATGTGTTAAGCAATTTTGAAACCAAAAGTGTGAAATTATTTTTAATTATTTACCATGACTTATAAAAAAACCGTAGAAGGCAGATTTCAGAAAACTCATAATTTTCTTTGATCAATAGGATAGAATTATCTTTCTTGAAAGCAGTGTTCTTGGCACATGTTGGCATATGAGATCATTTAAATAAGAGACTTAATGTTTTCTTTTCTAAATTTATTAAGTTTTTATTTTATGTATAGTTAACATACAGTGTTCACATGTATAATATAGTGATTCAACACTTCAAACATCATCCAGTGCTCATCACAAGTGTACTCCTTAATACCCATCACTTATTTCACCCAACCCCTCCCCCCATCTCACCTCTGGTAATAATCAGTTTGTTCTCTATAGTTAAAAGTCCATTTCTTGCTTTCTTTCTTTCTTTTTTTCCCCTTTGCTTATTTATTTCTTATATTTTACAATGAGTGAGATCATATGGTATTTATCCTTTTCTGACTTACTTTGATTAGCATTATACTCTGTAGGATTAATATTTTTGAAAAGCTTTTGGAGCACCTGGGTGCCTCAATTGCTTAAGTGTCTGAATTCAGCTCAGGTCATTATCTCACGATTCAGTTCATGGGTTTGAGCCCACGTCAGCTCAGAGCCTCGAGCCTGCTTTGGATTCTGTGTCTACCTCTCTTTAAGCCCCTCCTCCATTCACGCTCTGTCTCTCAAACATGAATAATGTTAAATTTTTTTTTTTTTAAAGAAAAGCTCTTGAATATCTGGGTTGCCATATTTTTCAAATGGAGTTGGAAATAAATCATTTCATTATTCTCAAAAAAAAAAAAAAAAAAA
>NW_024413606.1:0-2596 GCF_014898765.1 Herpailurus yagouaroundi | reverse complement strand
TTTGGTTAGATTTATTCCTAGGTATTTTATGCTTCTTGGTGCAATTGTGAATGGGATCAGTTTCTTTATTTGTCTTTCTGTTGCTTCATTGTTAGTGTATAAGAATGCAACTGATTTCTGTACATTGATTTTGTATCCTACAACTTTGCTGAATTCATGTATCAGTTCTAGCAGACTTTTGGTGGAGTCTATCGGATTTTCCATATATACTATCATGTCATCTGCAAAAAGCGAAAGCTTGACTTCATCATCTTTGCCAATTTTGATGGCTTTGATTTCCTTTTGTTGACTGATTGCTGATGCTAGAACTTCCAGCACTATGTGAAACAACAGCGGTGAGAGTGGGCATCCCTGTCGTGTTCCTGATCTCAGGGAAAAAGCTCTCAGTTTTTCCCCGTTGAGGATGATGTTAGTTGTGGGCTTTTCATAAATGGCTTTTATGATCTTTAAGTATGTTCCTTCTATCCCAACTTTCTCAAGCGTTTTTATTAAGAAAGGGTGCTGGATTTTGTCAAAGGCCTTTTCTGCATCGATTGACAGGATCATATAGTTTTGTCTTTTTTTTTTGTTGATGTGATGTATCACGTTGATTGATTTGCGAATGTTGAACCAGCCGTGCATCCCAGGAATGAATCCCACTTGATCATGGTGAATAATTCTTTTTATATGCTGTTGAATTCGATTTGCTAGTATCTTATTGAGAATTTTTGCATCCATATTCATCAGGGATATTGGCCTGTAGTTCTCTTTTTTTACTGGGTCTCTGTCTGGTTTAGGAATCAAAGGAATACTGGCTTCATACAATGAGTCTGGAAGTTTTCCTTCCCTTTCTATTTCTTGGAATAGCTTGAGAAGGATAGGTACTATCTCTGCTTTAAACATCTGGTAGAACTCCCCTGGGAAGCCATCTGGTCCTGGACTCTTATTTGTTGGGAGATTTTTCATAACCGATTCAATTTCTTCGCTGGTTATGGGTCTGTTCAAGCTTTCTATTTCCTCCTGATTGAGTTTTGGAAGAGTGTGGGTGTTCAGGAATTTGTCCATTTCTTCCAGGTTGTCCAATTTGTTGGCATATAATTTTTCATAGTATTCCCTGACAATTGTTTGTACCTCTGAGGGATTGGTTGTAATAATTCCATTTTCATTCATGATTTTATCTATTTGGGTAATCTCCCTTTTTTTTTTTTGATAAGCCTGCCTGGTTTGTCAATTTTGTTTATTTTTTCAAAAAAACAACTCTTGGTTACGTTGATCTGCTCTACAGTTTTTTTAGATTCTATATTGTTTATTTCTGCTCTGATCTTTATTATTTCTCTTCTGCTGGGTTTAGGCTGCCTTTGCTGTTCTGCTTCTATTTCCTTTAGGTGTGCTGTTAGATTTTGTATTTGGGATTTTTCTTGTTTCTTGAGATAGGCCTGGATTGCAATGTATTTTCCTCTCAGGACTGCCTTCGCTGCGTCCCAAAGCGTTTGGATGGTTGTATTTTCATTTTCGTTTGTTTCCATATATTTTTAAATTTCTTCTCTAATTGCCTGGTTGACCCACTCATTCGTTAGTAGGGTGTTCTTTAACCTCCATGCTTTTGGAGGTTTTCCAGACTTTTTTCTGTGGTTGATTTCAAGCTTCATAGCATTGTGGTCTGAAAGTATGCATGGTATGATTTCAATTCTTGTAAACTTATGAAGGGCTGTTTTGTGACCCAGTATATGATCTATCTGGGAGAATGTTCCATGTGCACTCGAGAAGAAAGTCTATTCTGTTGCTTTGGGATGCAGAGTTCTAAATAGATCTGTCAAGTCCATCTGATCCAATGTATCATTCAGGGCCCTTGTTTTTTATTGACCATGTGTCTAGATGATCTATCCATTCCTGTAAGTGGGGTGTTAAAGTCCCCTGCAATTACCACATTCTTATCAATAAGGTTGCTTATGTTTATGAGTAATTGTTTTATATATTTGGGTGCTCCGGTACTCAGCGCATAGACATTTATAATTGTTAGCTCTTCCTGATGGATAGACCCTGTCACTATTATATAATGTCCTTCTTCATCTCTTGTTACAGCCTTTAATTTAAAGTCTAGTTTGTCTGACATAAGTATGGCTACTCCAGCTTTCTTTTGGCTTCCAGTAGCATGATAAATAGTTCTCCATCCCCTCACTCTCAATCTAAAGGTGTCCTCAGGTCTAAAATGAGTCTCTTGTAGACAGCAAATAGATGGGTCTTGTTTTTTTATCCATTCTGATACCCTCTGTCTTTTGGTTTGTGCATTTAATCCATTTACATTCAGTGTTATTATAGAAAGATGTGGGTTTAGAGTCATTGTGATGTCTGTATGTTTTATGCTTGTAGTGATGTCTCTGGTACTTTGTCTCACAGGGTCCCCCTTAGGATGTCTTGTAGGGCTGGTTTAGTGGTGACAAATTCCTTCAGTTTTTGTTTGTTTGGGAAGACCTTTATCTCACCTTCTATTCTAAATGACAGACTTGCTGGATAAAGGATTCTTGGCTGCATATTTTTTCTGTCTAGCACACTGAAAATCTCGTGCCAATTCTTTCTGGCCTGCCAAGTTTCAAAAGAGAGATCAGTCACGAGTCTT
>NW_024413605.1:0-3771 GCF_014898765.1 Herpailurus yagouaroundi | reverse complement strand
ACAGAGAACTCCCTTCAGATGTAACTTGAATCGATCTTCTGCACGACCTATCATAGTGAAACTGGCAAAATACAAGGATAAAGAGAAAATTCTAAAAACAGCTAGGGATAAACGTGCTCTAACATAGAAAGGGAGACCAATAAGAGTCATGAGGGATCTCTCTACTGAAAGTTGGCAGGCCAGAAGGAATGGCAGGAAATCTTCAATGTGATGACAGAAAAAATATGCAGCTGAGAATCCTTTATCCAGCAAGTCTGTCATTTAGAATAGAAGGAGAGATAAAGGTCTTCCCAAACAAACAAAAACTGAAGGAATTCGTCACCACTAAACCAGCCCTACAAGAGATGCTAAGGGGGAATCCTGTGAGACAAAGTACCAGAGACATCGCTACAAGCATGACACCTACAGACATCACAATGAGTCTAAACCCATATCTTTCTATAATAACACTGAATGTAAATGGACTAAATGTGCTAACCAAAAGACACAGGGTATCAGAATGGATAAAAAAACAAGACCCATCTATTTGCTGTCTACAAGAGACTCATTTTAGACCTACGGACACCTTCAGATTGAAGTGAGGGGATGGAGAACTATTTATCATGCATGCTACTGGAAGTCAAAAGAAAGCTGGAGTAGCCATACTTCTATCAGACAAACTAGATTTTAAATTAAAGGATGTAACAAGAGATGAAGAAGGGCATTATATAATAATTACAGGGTCTATCCATCAGGAAGAGCTAACAATTATAAATGTCTATGCGCCGAATATGGGAGCCCCCAAATATATAAAACAATTACTCACAAACATAAGCAACCTTATTGATAAGAATGTGGTAATTGCAGGGGACTTTAACACTCCACTTACAGAAATGGATAGATCATCTAGACACATGGTCATTAAAGAAACAAGGGCCCTGAATGATACATTGGATCAGATGGACTTGACAGATATATTTAAAATTCTGCATCCCAAAGCAACAGAATATACTTTCTTCTTGAGTGCACATGGAACATTCTCCAAGACAGATCACATACTGGGTCACAAAACAGCCCTTCATAAGTATACAAGAATTGAGATCATACCATGCATACTTTCAGACCACAATGCTATGAAGCTTGAAATCGACCACAGGAAAAAAGACTGGAAAACCTCCAAAAGCATGGAGGTTAAAGAAGACCCTACTAAAGAATGAATGGGTCAACCAGGCAATTAGAGAAGAAATTTAAAAATATATGGAAACAAATTAAAATGAAAATACAACAATCCAAACGCTTTGGGATGCAGCGAAGGCAGTCCTGAGAGGAAAACACGTTGCAATCCAGCCCTATCTCAAGAAACAAGAAAAATCCCAAATACAAAATCTAACAGCACACCTAAAGGAACTAGAAGCAGAACAGCAAAGATAGTCCAAATCCAGCAGAAGAAGAGAAATAATAAAGATCAGAGCGGGGCGCGTGGGTGGCGCAGTCGGTTAAGCGTCCGACTTCAGCCAGGTCACGATCTCGCGGTCCGTGAGTTCCAGCCCCGCGTCAGGCTCCGGGCTGATGGCTCGGAGCCTGGAGCCTGTTTCAGATTCTGTGTCTCCCTCTCTCTCTGCCCCTCCCCCGTTCATGCTCTGTCTCTCTCTGTCCCAAAAATAAATAAACGTTGGAAAAAAAAAAAAAAAGATCAGAGCAGAAATAAACAATATAGAATCTAAAAAATCTATAGAGCAGATCAATGAAACTAAGAGTTGTTTTTTTGAAAAAATAAACAAAATTGATAAACCTCTAGCCAGGCTTTTCAAAAAGAAAAGAAAGAGGACCCAAATAGATAAAATCATGAATGAAAATGGAATTATTACAACCAATCCCTCAGAAACACAAGCAATTATCAGGGAATACTATGAAAACTTATATGCCAACTGGACAACCTGGAAGAAATGGACAAATTCCTAAACACCCGCACACTACCAAAACTGAATTAGTAGGAAACTGAAAGCTTGAACAGACCCATAATCAGTGAAGAAATTGAAACAGTCATCAAAAATCTCCCAACAACTAAGAGTCCAGGACCAGATGGCTTCCCAGGGGAGTTCTACCAGACGTTTAAAGCAGAGATAATACCTATCCTTCTCAAGCTATTCCAAGAAATAGAAAGGGAAGGAAAACTTCCAGACTCATTCTATGAAACCAGTATTACATTGATTCCTAAACCAGACAGAGACCCAGTAAAAAAAGAGAACTACAGGCGAATATTCCTGAGGAATATGGATCAAAAATTCTCAGTAAGGTACTAGCAAATCGAATTCAACAGCATATAAAAAGAATTATTCACCATGATCAAGTGGGATTCATTCCTGGGATGCAGGGCTGGTTCAACATTTGCAAATCAATCAACATGATACATCACATTAATAAAAGAAAAGAAAAGAACCATATGATCCAGTCAATCAATGCAGAAAAGGCTTTTGACAAAATTCAGCAACTTTTCTTAATAAAAACCCTTGAGAAAGTCGGGATAGAAGGAACATACTTAAACATCATAAAAGCCATTTATGAAAAGCCCACAGCTAACATCATCCTCCAAGGGGAAAAACTGAGAGGTTTTCCCCTGAGATCAGGAACACGACAGGGATGTCCACTCTCATCGCTGTTGTTTAACATAGTGTTGGAAGTTCTGGTATCAGCAATCAGACAAAAGGCATCAAAATTGGCAAAGATGAAGTCAAACTTTCACTTTTTGCAGATGACATGATATTATACATAGACAATCCGACAGACTCCACCAAAAGTCTGCTAGAACTGATACATGAATTTAGAAAGCTGCAGGATGGAAAATCAATGTACAGAAATCAGTTGCATTCTTATACGCTAATAATAAAGCAACAGAAAGAGAAATAAAGAAACTGATCCTATTCACAATTGCACCAAGAAGCATAAAATACCTAGGAATAAACCTAACCAAAGATGTAAAAGATCTGTATGCTGAAAACTATAGAAAGCTTATGAAGGAAACTGAAGGAGTTATAAAGAAATGGAAAAACATTCTGTGCTCATGGATTGGAAGAATAAATATTGTCAAAATGTCAATACTACCCAAAGCTATCTACACATTCAATGCAATCCCAACCAAAATTGCACCAGCATTCTACTCAAAGCTAGAACAAGCAATCCTAAAATTCATATGGAACCACAAAAGGCCCCGAATAGCCAAAATAATTTTGAAGAAGACCAAAGCAGGAGGCATCACAATCCCAGACTTTAGCCTCTACTACAAAGCTGTCATCATCAAGACAGCATGGTATTCGCACAAAAACAGACACATAGACCAACGGAATAGAACAGAAACCCCAGAACTAGACCACAAACGTACGGCCAACTAATCTTTGACAAAGCACGAAGGAATGCCCAATGGAAAAAAGACAGTCTCTTTAACAAATGGTGCTGGGAGAACTGGACAGCAACATGCAGAAGGTTGAAACTAGACCACTTTCTCACACCATTCACAAAAATAAACTCAAAATGGATAAAGGACCTGAATGTGAGACAGGAAACCATTGAAACCCTAGAGGAGAAAGCAGGAAAAGACCTCTCTGACCTCAGCAGTAGCAATTTCTTACTTGACACATCCCCAAAGGCAAGGGAATTAAAAGCAAAAATGAACTACTGGGACCTCATGAAGATAAAAAGCTTCTGCACAGCAAAGGAAACAACCAACAAAACTAAAAGGCAACCAACGGAATGGGAAAAGATATTTGCAAATGACATATCGGACAAAGGGCTAGT
>NW_024413604.1:0-9160 GCF_014898765.1 Herpailurus yagouaroundi | reverse complement strand
TGCTTCTCCTTAGGTGATCCACTTCAGGAGGGGCCCTGTGGCAGCAGGAGGGAGTCAGATCCGCTGCCGGAGGTTTGGCTCCGCAGAAGCGCAGAGTTGGGTGTTTGCGTGGAGCGAGCAAGTTCCCTGGCAGGAACTGGTTCTCTTTGGGATTTTGGCTGGGGGATGGGCGGGGGAGATGGCGCTGGCGAGCGCCTTTGTTCCCCACCAAACTGAGCTCTGTCGTCAGGGGGCTCAGCAGCTCTCCTTCCCTTTGTCCTCCAGCCTTCCCGCTTTCTGAGCAGAGCTGTTAACTTATGACCTCCCAGCTGCTAAGTTGCGCTTGCTGTCGGAACACAGTCCGTCAGGCCCCTCCGCTTTTTGCAAGCCGGACACGGGGGCTCTGCTTGGCCTGCGAGCCGCCCCTCCGCCCCGGCTCCCTCCCGCCAGTCCGTGGAGTGCGCACCGCCTCGCCGCCCTTCCTACCCTGTTCCCTGGGCCTCTCGTCTGCGCTTGGCTCCAGCGACTGCGTTCTGCTAATCCTCTGGCGGTTTTCTGGGTTATTTAGGCAGGTGTAGGGGGAATCTAAGTGATCAGCAGGACTCGCGGTGAGCCCAGCGTCCTCCTACGCCGCCATCTTATCGATCCCTTACAGAGGGTTTCTTAAAGAAATCAAACAGTTCCAGGGCAGAACCTCTGCTTTCTGAACTTAGGAGTCCTCCAGTAGAATGTGCGGGGCCCATCCGTCACCTTAAAGGAAAGTCTAGTAGTGGACTTGACCAATCTCTGCCTCTGACACAGGCTCTCAACCAATCAACTTTTTATTGGTTTCTTCTTAAATCAATGGGCTGACAGGTTTGAATGTTTCTGAAAAATATGCTAATTGGTTTATGAATGAACTAATGAAGAAATGAGAAAAACTAAGTGTGTGCCTATCTTACGTGAAAAAAAAGCAATTATTAAGTTCAAGAACACAAAAAAAATGGAAAAAATAAATCCATGTAATTACAGTACATTTACTGGCTCTGTGGCAACCACTGATTTACTAGAAATTGGGATATAAACATATTGGAAGAGTGAAAGGAGGGGATATATAGGGATGTGTGTGTGGAGGGAGATAAAATACTCTCTTACTATAATGAGATGTCAAGAGATAATGTTTCATATTGCAAAGAAACAGTAGTAATAAAATATTGTATGTCAACTATGCTCCAATAAAAAAAGGAATAGTAGTGGGATGCTTGGATGGCTCAGTCAGTTGACCACCAACTCTTGATTTCGGCTCAGGCCATGATCTCACGGTTTATGAGATCGAGTCCCATGTTGGGCTCCTAGCTGACAGTGCTCTTTCTCTCTCTCTGCCCCTCCCCTGCTCATGCGTGTGCTCTCTCTCTCTTCAAAATAAATAAACTGAGAAAAATAGTAGTATAAACATATATAGAAACATGGTGGTCCTTCAGTTAAAAATCCTTTCAGCTACAAGTAACACAAAACCAAACTGACAGCATCTTAAACACATATGGCTTTATTTATTCATTTATTTTGGGGAGGGAGTTAATTTACTATTAACATAAGTGTGGCATGGGTTCAGGTGCTCAGTGATGCCATCTAACATTTTCTTCCTTCATGGGCTGAATTTTCATCCTCTTGTTCATCTCCTCAAGATTGCTGTCACAGCTCCAGGCAGTACAACTATAATCAAGGTAGAGAGAAGGAAAGGGACAGTATCAGTTATGTGTGTCTCAGAAAGCAAAAGACTCCTCAGAAGCCCCCTCTCCCCAGCAAACCTCTCATGGCCATAACTGGTAAAAATGGTTTAATGTAGTTGCTTGTAGGAAGCAGGACTTGTGGTGGGAGGGGACAGGATATTGCTGGGTTTATGAGCTCTTCAGCACCTCTGTATTTTGTAAGTACATACAAGTGTTATTTTGATGAAAAACTAAAATTTAGAAATAAAGTGTTATGGTGTCTATGAAAGAAAAACATTAAAAAAAACTGGTAGCACTTTTCTGTCTCCAGAGGAAAGGGCATCAATTCACCTTAGAAGCAAAGTTACCAGAATAAGCTTGTTACTTAGATTAAGGTATCTCAGGTATCCAACCCCTATTTTAGAGAAAATTGTGCTATCACCATTAACCATAACATGGCTGGTAGAAACCAGTACGGCATCATGTAGCAGTTACATGGGTTGACTGTGGTTAGACAGTCCTGGTGCAATTTCCTGTCTGCCATTTATTAGCTCTGTGACCTTGGGCAAGTGACATCTGGAAACCTCAATTTCCCTCTTCATGAAATGAAGGTAATTCAAGTGTCATGTACAGAGTGAGCATTCAGCAAATGTTATACACTTTGATTACAATTTTAAATGTTCTGATCAGTGACAATTTGAATGTACTTTAATAGCATTATGCTTCCACTGAGTTCATTTTTCATCCTAAACATGGGTTTGGACTTGACTGGAAAGTCCTTGAAAATTATTTGTTCCTGAGAGATGTGTGTGCATATTTTTGCAAAGGCCTTTACTCACAGAAGATGCTCAGTTTGGATCACATCAATAGACTTGCAGGCTTGGATTGCTGTTGACTTCTGTTGAAGGAAAGACTGTAAAAAAGAACTAGACTGGATTGTCATTTCCACTATATATATTATTTAATGTTAAAAAAATAATCCAGGGGCCCCTGGGTGGCTCAGTCGGTTAAGCGGCCGACTTCGGCTCAGGTCATGATCTCACGGTCCGTGAGTTCGAGCCCCGCGTCGGGGTCTGTGCTGACAGCTCAGAGCCTGGAGCCTGTTTCAGATTCAGTGTCTCCCTCTCTCTGACCCTCCCCTGTTCATGCTCTGTCTCTCTCTGTCTCAAAAATAAACGTTAAAAAAATGAAAAAAAAATAATCCACACTGTAAAATGTCCTGATGATTATTATGATTGCCTCATGTTGACCTGGGAGTGGGGAAGAGAATAATGATCTCTTCTCTCTGATGTCAAAGTGAGAGCTGGAGATCTGAACTTCAAGCAGGGAACATATGGCCAAAAACTAATCGTTGGATGATCATCTTGTCCACACATGGTATCAGTGCTGGGGGCTAAGGAGAGGGTCAGCCATTATGAAGCCTCATTCAGAGGGGCATGGGTGGCATTCTCTTGGAGAGTTAATATCTGATAATCCATTTACAATTTTCCTTCCTGGCTTGGTATTATCACCTGATATTCCTAAGACTCCAGTAAAGCTCTATTAAGCACACACAGAAAATATTGCATTCATAAGGAGAAAACAGATAAGAATGTTATGAAAAAGGTACCTTTGGAGAATAAAAGAGTGCTTAGAAATTAAAACAATTTCTAAAACAAAAGAGCTCATCCATCCATAGAAGAATGGAAAAAAAGATTTAGTATACATATACAATGGAATATTATTCAGCCATAAAGAAGAATTAAATCTTGCCATTTGCATCAAAATGGATGGATCTAGAGGGTATAATGCTAAGTGAAATAAGTCAGTCAAAGACAAATACCATATGATTTCACTCATATGTGGAATTTAAGAAACAAAACGAGGGAACAAAGAAAAAAGAGACAAACAAAACAGACTCTTAAATACAGAGAACAACTGGTGGTTATCAGAGGGGAGGTGGGTAGGGGAATAGGTTAAGGGGATTAAGAGCACCTTTATTGTGATTGGTGAGTTAATGTATAGAATTGTTGAATCACTATATTGTGCACCTGAAACAAATATAATGTTGTATGTTAATTATACTTGAATAAAAAATAAACAAAATTTAAAAAATAAAATTTCCTTCCTCCAACATTTTAAGTAGAAGGTAAAGTCAAGAAAATGTCCCAGGATACAGAATAAAAAACAAAAACATGAGATACTTAAAGTTTCTGGTCTGGCATGTCAGAAGTTTGGAAGCTGTCATTCCATACATACAATAGGAAAAAAGCTGAACTAAAAATCAACAACTCTTCTTGGATTACTCAGAGAACTGTGCTCATAGAGCAACCTTCAGTCCCCCCACCCCAAACAGAAGAGGTAGCCTGATAGGTGAAGAGAATCACAGTTTATTGGAGTGCACGCTCAGGATCAGAAAACTCTGCAGGAAACAGTGCCAGTGTAAGAAAACATAAACTGTAATTGATTAATTGTTGGAGGTTTAGTGAGGACAAGTTTGAAAGTTAAAATCTCTAGGATAACATAGAAAGGCCATATATGAGGAGACCCTAGGAAGATGGCAGCATAGGAGGATGCTGGACTCACCTTGTCCTGCTGATCGCTTAGATTCCACCCACATCTGCCTAAATAACCCAGAAAACCACCAGAAGACTAGCAGAACAGACTCTATGGAGCCAAGAGTAGACAAGAGGCCCACGGAAGAGGGTAGGAAGGGAGGAGAGGCAGTGTGTGCTACACTGACTGGCAGGAGGGAGCCAGGGTGGTGGAGGGGCAGCCCGCCCGGCAAGGCAGAACCCCAAAGTCTGGCTTGCAAAAGCAGAGGGGCTGGACTCTGTGAGTGCTGAAAACCAGCAGGACTTAACATCTGGAATGGTAAAAGTCAATAGCTCTGCTCTCAGAGAGCAGGGAGGGTGAGAGGATGCCAGGAAGGAGAGCTGTTGAGCCCCAGAAGATAGAGCTCAGCTGGGCGGGGGAACAAAGGTGCTGGCAAGTGCCATTTCCATTTCCCATCCCCCAGCAAAAATTCCAAAGGGAACCAGTTCCCATCACCGAACTTGCTTGCACCACGCAAATGCCCAATGCTGTACTTCTGTGGATCCATCTCTCTGACGGGTCTGCCTCCCTCCTGGTGCTACAGGGCCCTGCTACAGGGGACCACCGACGGCAAACCGAGATAAGCCTGCCCCTCCCACCCCTGTGCACCTTGTGGACCCACCCTGTCTAATACGCCCTTGGCCAGATCCCCTGCAAGCAGCATCACAAGCCTGACAGTATGCAAGCAGTCCAGACAGGGGCCACACCACTCCAAAGTGAGTTCTGCCCTTGGGAGAGGGGAAGATAAGGTACACACCAGTCTGACTGTGGCTCCAGCAGTGGGTTGGGGCAGAAATCAGGTCTGACTGCGGCTCTGCTCACCAACACAAGTTTCTCCAGACAGCACAGGGGAAGTGCCCCGCAGTTTGGAGCTACCTCAGGGACTACCCAAAATGACGAAATGGAAGAATTCTCTTCTAAAGAAACTCCAGCTAACGAACTGATCAAAACCGATTTAGGCACTATAACAAACAAGAATTTAGAATAATAGTCATAAAATTAATGGCTGGGCTTGAAAAATCCATGGAGGAAAGCAGAGAATCTATTACTACAGAGATCAAGGGACTAAGAAATAGTGATGAGGAGCTAAAAAATGCTATAAATGAGGTGTAAAATAAAATGGAGGTGGCCATAGCAGGGAATGAAGATGCAGAGGAAAGAATAGGTGAATTAGAAGATAAAATTATGGAAAAACAGGGGCGCTGGGTGGTCAGCCGGTTAAGTGTCTGACTTCAGCTCAGGTCGGGATCTCAAAGTCCATGGGTTCGAGCCTCGCATCAGGCCCTGTGCTGACAGCTCAGAGCCTGGAGCCAGCTTTGGATTCTGTGTCTCCCTCTCTCTCTGCCCTTCCCCTGCTCATGCTCTGTCTATCTCTGTCTCAAAAATAAATAAAAATATTTTAAAATTTTTAAAAATTATGGAAAAAGAGAAACCTGAGAAAAAGACAGAAAAAAAATCCAGGAGTATGAGGGGAGAATTAAAGAACTAAGTGATGCAATCAAATGGAACAATATCTACATCGTGGGAATTCCAGAAGAAGAAGAAGAGAAAGGGCTGAACAAATCATAGGTGAGAACTTCCCTGATCTGGGGAAGGAAACACGCATTGAAATCCAAGAGGCACGGAGACCTCCCTTCAGACGTAACTTGATTCAATCTTCTAGATGACATATCATAGTGAAACTGGCAAAAATACAAGGATAAAAGGAACATTCTGAAAGCAGCTAGGGATGAACACGCTCTAACTTACAAAGGTAGATACATAAGAATACTAGCAGACCTATCTACCGAAACTTGGCAGGCCAGAAAGGAATGGCAGGAAATCTTCAATGTGATGAACAGAAAAAATATGCAGCCAAGAATCCTTTATACAGGAAGTCTGAAATTCAGAATAGGAGAGATAAAGGCTTTCCCAAACAAACAAAAACTGAAGGAAGCCCTACAAGAAATCCTCAGGGGGACTCTGTGAGTGAAATGTTGCAAGGACCACAAAGTGCCAGACACATCACTACAAGCATGAAACCTACAGACATCACAATGACTCTAAACCCATATCTTTCTATAATAACACTGAATGTAAATGGACAAATGCTCCAACCAAAAGACATAGATATCAGAATGGGTAAAAAATAACAAACCCATCTATTTGCTGTCTACAGGAGACTCATTTTATTTTATTTAAAAAAAAATTTTTTTTTAACATTTATTTATTTCTGAGACAGAGAGAAACAGAAAATGAACAGGGAAGGGGCAGAGAGAGAGAGGGAGACACAGAATCTGAAACAGGCTCCAGCCTCTGAGCTGTCAGCACAGAGCCCGACGCGGGGCTCGAACTCACGGACCGTGAGATCATGACCTGAGCTGAAGTCGGAAGCTTAACCAACCAAGCCACCGAGGCGCCCCAGGAGACTCATTTTAGACCTGAGGACACCTTCAGATTGAAATGGAGGGGATGGAGAAATATCTATCATGCTACTAGAAGTCAAAAGAAAGCTGGAGTAGCCATACTTATATCAGACAAACTAGACGTTAAATTAAAGGCTGTAACAAGAGATGAAGAAGGGCATTATATAATAATTACAGGGTCTATCCATCAGGAAGAGCTAACAGTTATAAATGTCTATGCACCGAATACGGGAGCCCCAAAATATAGAAAAAATTAACCAGAAACATAAGCAACCTTATTGATAAGAATCTGGTAATTGCAGGGGACTTTAACACTCCCCTTACAACAACGGATAGATCATCTAGACACAGAATCAATAAAGAAACAAGAGCCCTGAATGATACATTGGATCAGATGGACTTGACAGATCTATTTAGAACTCTGCATCCCAAAGCAACAGAATATATTTTCTTCTTCAGTGCACATGGAACATTCTCCAAGATCGATCACATACGGGGTCACAAACATTCCTTCATAAGTATAAAAGAACTGAGATCATACCATGCATACTTTCAGACCACAATGCTATGAAACTTGAAATCAACCACGGGAAAAAGTCTAGAAAACCTCCAAAAGCATGGAGGTTAAAGAACACCTTACTAAAGAATGAATGGGTCAACCAGGCAATTTGAGAAGAAATTAAAGAATATATGGAAACAAATGAAAATGAAAATACAACAATCCAAACGCTTTGGGACGCAGCGAAGGCAGTCCTGAGAGGAAAATACATTGCAATCCAGGCCTATCTCAAGAAACAAGAAAAATCCCAAATACAAAATCTAACAGCACACCTAAAGGAAATAGAAGCAGAAGAGCAAAGGCAGCCTAAACCCAGCAGAAGAGAAATAATAAAGATCAGAGCAGAAATAAACAATATGGAATCTAAAAAAACTGTAGAGCAAATCAACGAAACCAACAGTTGGTTTTTTGACAAAATAAACACAATTGATAAACCTCTAGCCAGGCTTCTCAAAAAGAAAAGTGAGATGACCCAAATAGATAAAATCATGAATGAAAATGGAATTATTACAAACAATCCCACAGAAATACAAGCAATTATAAGGGAATACAATGAAAAATTATATGCCAACAAATTGGACAACCTGGAAGAAATGGACAAATTCCTAAACAACCACAAGCTTCCAAAACTCAATCAGGAGGAAAGAGAAAGCTTGAACAGACCCATAACCAGCGAAGAAATTGAATCAGTTATCAAAAATCTCCCAACAAATAAGAATCCAGGACCACGTGGCTTCCCAGGGGAGTTCTACCAGACGTTTAAAGCAGAGATAATACCTATCCTTCTCAAGCTATTCCAAGAAATAGAAAGGGAAAGAAAATTTCGAGACTTATTCTATGAAGCCAGTATTACTTTGATTCCTAAACCAGACAGAGACCCAGTAAAAAAAGAGAACGACAGGCCAATATCCCTGCTGAATATGGATGCAAAAATTCTCAATAAGACACTAGCAAATCGAATTCAACAGCCTATAAAAAGAATTATTCACCATGATCAAGTGGGATTCATTCCTGGGATGCAGGGCTGGTTCCACATGCGCAAATCAATCAACGTGATACATCACATTAATAAAAGAAAAGACAAGAACCATATGGTCCTGTCAATCGATGCAGAAAAGGCCTTTGACAAAATTCAGCAACCTTTTTAATAAAAACGCTTGAGAAAGTCGGGAGAGAAGGAACATACTTAAAGATCATAAAATCCATTTATGAAAAGCCCATAGCTAACATGACCCTCAACGGGGAAAAACTGAGAGCTTTTTCCTGAGATCAGGAACACGACAGGGATGTCCACTCTCACCACTGTTGTTTAACATAGTGTTGGAAGGTTCCAGGGAAGATGGCGGCGTAGGAGGACGCTGGGCTCACCGCGCGTCCTGCTGATCACTTAGATTCCACCTACACCTGCCTAAATAACCCAGAAAACCACCAGAGGATTAGCAGAACGGAGTCGCCGGAGCCAAGCGCAGACGAGAGGCCCACGGAAGAGGGTAGGAAGGGCGGCGAGGCGGTGCGCGCTCCACGGACTGGCGGGAGGGAGCCGGGGCGGAGGGGCGGCTCGCCGGCCAAGCAGAGCCCCCGAGTCTGGCTTGCAAAAAGCGGAGGGGCCTGACGGACTGTGTTCCGACAGCAAGCGCGACTTAGCGGCTGGGAGGTCATAAGTTAACAGCTCTGCTCAGAAAGCGGGAAGGCTGGAGGACAAAGGGAAGGAAAGCTGCTGAGCCCCCGGACGACAGAGCTCAGTTTGGTGGGGAACAAAGGCGCTCGCGAGCGCCATCTTCCCCGCCCATCCCCCAGCCAAAATCCCAAAGAGAACCAGTTCCTGCAAGGGAACTTGCTCGCTCGGCGCAAACACCCAACTCCGCGCTTCTGGGGAGCCAAACCTCCGGCAGCGGATCTGACTCCCTGCTGCTGCCACAGGGCCCCTCCTGAAGTGGATCACCTAAGGAGAAGCA
>NW_024413603.1:0-9430 GCF_014898765.1 Herpailurus yagouaroundi | reverse complement strand
CCATATGGTTTCACTCTTATGTGGATCCTGAGAAACTTAACAGGAACTCATGGGGGAGGGGAAGGAAAAAAAAAAAAGAGTTTAGAGTGGGAGAGAGCCAAAGCATAAGAGACTGTTGAGAACTGAGAGCAAACTGAGGGTTGATGGGGGGTGGGAGGGAGGAGAGGGTGGGTGATGGGTATTGAGGAGGGCACCTTTTGGGATGAGCACTGGGTGTTGTATGGAAATCAATTTGACAATAAATTTCATATATAAATAAAAAAATAAAATAAAATAAAATAAAATAAAGAAGATATTTTGACATGGTCAGCATGGATTGTTTGCAAAGCAGTAAAGAAAAAGGATCCCTTCAACTTCCCTTATCCCCAGGCAGGCCCAGGATAGGTATTAAAACAGTTACCACCATCATCTATTTCATTATTATGTTACAGTGTAACCTATTTATTTCTATATTTATCTCCCCCACTAAGACTCCATGATCTTGAGGCTAAGGGTTGTTCTCCATTCGTCTTTATTTCTCTGGCACCTAGTGTAACTGAACCAACGTGTGTCCATTCCTTGGTGAGTCAGAAACTGAACCAGGTTGAGTTGTTGCACACAAAAAAAGTTTATTTGCAGCAAATAAATATCAAGGGAAAGAGCTTCCAAAGCTGTGACTCCTCAACCAAGTGTGGATGGGTTCTTTCTGTTTAGGGTTAGGATGAATATTTAGATAGGGAAGCCTCTTCATCATATGTAAAGGTGAGCATAAAGTCATGCAAGTACCTTAAGGAAACATACCTATACATACATTGTATGTTATGTAAATGAGGTTTGTGCTCCTCCTTGGGCAGAGATTTTAGAATTATAATGAGATAAAGATAGTTGTCAGTCATTCTAGAGGTCACTCCATTGTCCTTCTGTGCAGGCACAAGTTAGCTCAAACTGGTCTGGGTGGTCTGGGCTTGTTGAAGGTCTTGTCAGGGCAGTTCCTATGCTATTGCTTGAGGGGTGGTTTCTCTTTTCATTTGCCTGAGTTAAGAAAGAACCTGGAAAAAGAGCTTGAGGAAAAATGTGTGACAAATTCGGTAAGTACAAACAAGTAGGCAGTAAAGGTCAGGTCTTGGTGTCTAGCTGTTGATACTAGCATGAATGGAATTCAGTAACTTGTTGAATAAATGAATAGTTTCTCATTTTAATTTTAGTAAAGACCATATATAAGACTCTTAACACTATTCCTCTTACACTGTAAGTGTTCAATGGCTGTTAACTGTTGTTTACTAAAACAGGATCCGATAGAGTTGTACTAGAGCAGATTCCCACTGGCTATTAAATTTTCAGGAATTTTGCAAGCTGGTTGTTAAATTATTGGTAGTCAGAAATAGCCCATGGTAGGAGTATTTACACCATGAAAACTGGCAAATGAGATAATTCCACACATAGACACACCCTCATCTATACTCCTAGCTCCCCACACAAGTCAGCAGTCAAACATTTTTCAACATAGCACTAAGGTCAGATACCATACTATCCTGGAGCTTGAATCCTTTTAAATGTTATTGATGTGCAGGGCATCTGGATGGCTCTGTTGATTGAGCATCCAACTTGATTTCTGCCCAGGTCATGATCACATGGTTGATTGAGCCTGCCTGGTGACTGGCTGGCTCCATGCTGAGCATGGAGCCTGCTTAAAATTCTCTCTCTCTCTCTCTCTCTCTCTCTCTCTCTCTCTCTCTCTCTCCCCCACTCCTTCTGCCCCTCTCTCCCATTCATGCTTTGTCTCTCTAAAAAAAGAAAATTGAAAAATAAAAAAAATAAACATTATTAATGTGCATGATTGATCAAATGTACATGTGATGAGTGTTGGATTTAGAAAAGAGAAGGAAAAGGAAAGAGGGCCACGTGAGGAAAGGGATGTAGTCCACCAGCAACTCAGTGAAGTTCCAAATCCAGCTTCCCATTAAAGCTCACCTCCCTCAGACAATAGCCTTTGCAACTATTTACGACACAGGGTCTCCTGGTGGACTTAATGTTGGCCAGCAGGAAAGAGTTGGCTGAAGATTTCAGAAGTAGCAAATTAATATTAACTATTATTGTTCCTTTGGCACTGACAATATAAATATTTTCTAACCATTAAAGTTTTCCACAATGAAGTAGTTTGACTTGAAGGGTTGTGAGTTCTTTGTGTAACTTAGAAATGTTCACATGGAAGCTAGATGAAAAGCTACATAAATATTGCAGAACAAATTCTCACAAGCTGATCCTCTAGCACTTTGTTTCTCAAAGTCTGATCTGCAGACTTCTTGGGATCTACCCCAGACCTATTGAATCAGAATCTGCATTTTAATAAGACCCTCAGGTTATTCATATGGAAATTAAAGTTTGAAGAGGCTTTGCTCTAGATTACCTTTAAAGTCACAGCTACTCTAGGATTCTGTGCCTCTATCATGACTTGATGAAGACCTATAAATCATGCTTATAATATTTTGCAGGAAATACAATGTCAGAATGAAATGTCTCTGTGAGAAACATCAGATACAAGTTATAAAATAATCTCAACACAGTTAATGATAGGTGAAAATCAGCAAGATGAAATTTGAAAGCCAAAGTATGAAATGTCTGTTTAGACAAATTCCTAAAACAAGAAAATCAGGCAAATCTACAAGACTAAGACTTGCAAAAGCATCTAGGTGACTGACACACAGACAAATTATTCTTTATCCTTCTGTCCTACATTCTGAGATCTATTCATATGCTCTCAAGGGTTTATTTTACTTTGTGAGTTGTCTAAAGTCACTGCAAGAATATATAACAACTTCTTAAACTAAACTGTTTAGTAAGACCTTTAGTTACAACATCTGCTTATTTTGGGTTCTTCCAAACTCTCACTGAGCCTGGAACAAAGCTCTTTAAAAAGTGGGTGTTCAATCAATGCTATTGACTGATATTAATTATTAATAACATTTTATTTTTTTTTTTAATTTTTTTTTTCAACGTTTATTTATTTTGGGGACAGAGAGAGACAGAGCATGAACGGGGGAGGGTCAGAGAGAGAGGGAGACACAGAATCGGAAACAGGCTCCAGGCTCTGAGCCATCAGCCCAGAGCCTGACGCGGGGCTCGAACTCACGCACTGTGAGATCGTGACCTGGCTGAAGTCGGACGCTTAACCGACTGCGCCACCCAGGCGCCCCTATTAATAACATTTTAAATAGTGCCTTTGTTTCTATACCTTTCTAGTGACTACAAAATCTAAATAACCCAACAAAAACAAATCCATAATATAAATTATTTATATTGATAAATAGTATATAAATAGTATGAATTATAACAAATCAATTAACAACTCATATATTGCTACAATTTGTACATAATATCCTGAAACTGAAACTAGTATTTTCAGTTTAAACTTTATACTACAAACTATAAATGTTTCTCCAAAGAGATCAATTCTGCTGACCACTTCTCAGAACTACTGTATTTCTCCCTGATCTCTATTAGGCAGAACAGAGGTGGAAAACTTTTTTTGTAAAGGGTCAGACAGTACATTTTGTTTAGGCTTTGTATATCATATAGTCTCTGTCATAACTGCTTAAAAGCAGCCATAAACAGTAGGTAAACAAATGAAAGAATGAGTGTGGCTTTGTTTCATTAAAACTTTATCTGCCAAAACAGGCAAGGCATAGTTTGCTGACTCTAAGGTAGAATATTCTGTGTCACAAGGAGCCTCTCGCAGTTACTCCAATAAACATTGCTTCAATTCACATGGATCTGCCCTCTTCAACACAGAAACCCATATGGATCCTCTTTCTTGAATATAAGCCAAAGAGTATAATCTAGACCTGTATGTTAAAAAAATGTTGAAAGTAATGTTGGAAGTTTGACAAATATGTCCTTTACCCCATTTTTCATCTTTCTTCCTTTATCCTTGTGTCAGTGTAAAGCTATATCCTATTCTACTTATTTTTGTCAGAGTCTGGAGGAAATCTCAAACACAGAAAATTCTTTGGTTCTAGTAATGAAGATGGGCAAGCCTATGAGCCAAGGCTGAGCTGAGTTGCCTAAAGAAATCTAGATTGAGAAGTATGGACACATTTTGTTTTTTCCCCCTCTACCAGTTATGTCAGAGGGGTGACAAGTTAATGGTGAAAGTCCTGCTCTCTCAGGGAGGTCTAACTAATTTCCCCTAAATTTGTTTAGTCCCGAATCCATGATTCTCCTTCCAATGACACTACCTCCCACACTATCTTATTTAACCAATTTGAAGATTAGAGGCTTAGTAGACACTTACAAATGATTTTCATGTGGTTCAATAGAAAACATGGTCTGGCAGCATTGAGCAGTAGCACAATGAGTTACAATGTCAGATAAAGGGATTTGGACATTGCACCCTATTTTGAATTCAAGCTCGTATCAGAAAGGCCTTAAAGATTCTGTTTTAATTTTAAAATTGAGATTTACCAGAAGCCAAGAAAGACAAGCAGTCTTCATTAATGTAGCATTTTTGCAAATTTAATCTACAGGTTCAGTTTCTTTGACCCTTGTGGTGCTTGAGATTGCTTTACTCTTACTGGAACACCATGCAAGAAAAGGAAGCTTATCAATGAAGAAAGACCTACATAGCATGTTAAAAGACACTTATGGGGAACTATAAAACCATTTTATTTCATTGTTGGGTATATATAATATTTTTCCAATATTTTCAACTCAGAATTTTTACCCTGCTTAAAACAAAGCAAGGAGGGAAAAACCTCTTTATTTTAACTTCTGAAATTTGTTAGAAACACTGATTTTGGCTTTGCTCTTGAAGAGGTTTGAGGGTTAATTTATTTATTTGAGAAGAGAGACAGTACAGAGTCTGATAATCCAGCTGTTATAATTTTGAAGTAAGCATAAATGTGACTTAGAAGCATATTCACCTTACTATATGCCTGCTAGCAAAAGATAGTAGTGAAATCCTCAGCAAGGGCACCAATTGCTGTAATCTTAATGAACTGGAGCCTGAAAACCATCAAGAAATAGCCACAACATCTGCAATACAGAGAGCAGGCAATGGAGAAAACAATGATAAACAGGGAAAATGTTAATATTCAGTTTATTTTTTGCAACACATGTATCACATATCCCCCAGCTTCTCTCCTTAAACATAGAAATTAATATGGGCTACTTCTCCTTTCACCAAAATCGAATGTTGAAGAGAAGCTTCCATCTCATTGACTAATTCAACTGTTCTTTTAAATTGAATTTTTAAACATGTGGGCACACAAACCAATCTATATGCAGAACAGTTCTTTGAAAGCATGCAAAAGGTTTGGGATTACATGCTAGGTATCACACAAGTGAGTTTTTACAGTACAAAAGAATGAATTCCTTATTGTGACATTTGAAATAACAATACTAAACAATTTCAGCTCAACTTTAAGTTCTTCCTTCCAACTGCTGTAGCTTTCTTAATAGAAATATAACACCCTCCTTAGCTTCTGGTTTCTTCCACCAAATAATAATTTCTTATCTCTACTAAATAATTTTCCATCAATGTTTTCACTCAGTAAGGCATTCAGCAAATATCTAGTGAGTAACTTGTGTCTACCACTATCTTAAACACTGGGAGTAGAGACATAAATATGGCATAAACCTTCTAAAAATTGCATTTGTAATAGGTATGACAGACATATAGAAATTATTTACATAAAAGAAGAAAGTTTTTTCCCAAAAAAAGTTGACCAACAAGAGGGATTTCTCAGAGACACACATAAATAAATTAGAAAATAATGTCAATATGTTATATAGTGAAGAAAAGGAGATTTGTGTTTCCCTTTCTTCTTTGACACATCCCTAATTTGAGATTTTTATTTCAAACCAACAAATCTCCTTTTCTTCACTATATAACATATTGACTTTATTTTCTAATTTATTTATGTGTGTCTCTAAGGAATCCCTCTTGTTGGTCAACTTTTTTTGGGAAAAAAAATTATTATTAAGCTAGGACCTACCATTGTATGTAGGGCATTGACAACCAGGATGGAGCAGGCAGGAATATGGATATTCCCCGATTGACCCTGTTAACCATGATGTGGGAAGACGGAAAAAGTTCAGTCTTGAGATTTGCACTGACATATTTATTTGTGCACAGTGAGGATTTTAGCTGTTATTTACACCCCAGCTCAGTTTCCCAGGCTTTTCTGACAAGTAGTGCCAATAAAAGGAAAAGGAGATAGGAAAAAAAAATGTCTTTAAATATCAAGTTATTTTGTGGTCTAAGAAGGTTAATATATAACCAGTATGCACTGGTTAGGCAGCTATTTTGATTGTTCAGTATTTTAATATCACCCTGGGTGTAGGAATCAAATTTATTATATAAAGTACACAGAGAATTGAAAGAAAAATGTGGAAAAAATATACAATGAAATATCATTCATCTTTAAAAGGAAGAAAATTCTACCATATGTGCAACATGAATAAACCTGAAGGACGTTATGCTAAGTGAAATAAGCCAGATATAGAAGGATAAATACCACATTTATATGAGTTATCTGAAATAGCCAAACTCCTAGAAACTGAGAGTAGAATGGTGGTTTTCAAGGACTAGAGGTGTTGCTGGGTGAACTGGGAAGATCCCTGGGCCTTGAGGCCTCTGCCCAGCCCATTCCTGGGATGTTGCTGGAGGCTTAGTGTCATTGCAAGAAAGAATTCAAGGATAGACCAGAAACAGTGGTTGAGCAATGTAATTGGGAAAGTTTATTAAAGGAAGAGCAAGATGTGAGAGTGAGTGAGCTCAAGGGAGAGCTGCATCTGGGGCTTGGATCTCTATCTATTATTGACAGTTGTTAACTAGGGGGTGGAATATTTATTACTTGGGGAAGGGATTTCTTTGGGAGCAGGTTTTCACACCTTTTCTCCCTTGCTTGGTCAGAGTCTCTGGCTCTCTTTGTCTTGATACAGCTTCTTGTGGCTTTGTTTTTGGAATACTACCAGGATAGGTTTCTAACTTTCCTGATAGCAGGTCATGACTCTCCCTTTGCTGGCCTCCAGACATCCAGTTAAAACCTAACTAATTTACTACTCTAACAGAGGAAGGGGGAAATGGGAGCTACTGTTCAATGGGTATGAAGTTTAAGTTATACAAGATAAATAACTTTTAGAAATCTGTGGTACAACATGATGCCTACAGTTAACAATTTTTTATTGTACACTTAAAAGTTTGCTAGGAGGGTAGATCTCATATTAAGCTTTCATACCACAATATAAATGAAAATAAAATAAAATAAAATTTTGAAGAAGTGCCAAAAAAGAGAATTTGAGTTTTTGAAACTATGTCACTTTTGAGACTCAATCAGGAAATAGGTGCCTCCTGAGATGCATCTTTAAGGATAAATGGTAGCTAGGTTTGCAAAGGCAGCTGGGAACATTCCAGGCAGACAGAATATACTCATAAGAAAATCATGATAAGAGTAAGTGAAAGTACAAGTATATTATTGTGGAGGAAGAGGAAGAGTAGACCAGAAATGTACACAGAGTGCAAATTATAGCTAGTCTTACACAGCATGTTATGGAGTTTGGACTTTAGTCTAAGAACCATGGGGAGCCATTTAAAGGCTTAAGCAAAGCAAGTTGGGGAGTGGAGGTCAGTCATGTGATCAAATTTGCATTTGAAAAGGTTACTCAGGCTTCAGTGTGGAGAATGGGTTGCATTGAGGAAAGGTGGGGAGTGAAGATAATTTTGAATGCCTGAAGGTTGCATGTTTGGTAGACTGGTACAATAAAAGTACAGATTGCATGACTTTGAAGAGGCCAGTAAGGGGTAATTAGACTGAAGGGAATTGGAGTTGTTAAGGTAGTGATGTCTCACTATAGGAGAGATTAGCTGTAATGAGATTGGGGAAGGAGTGAGTTGGAAAACCTGAAGGTTGTAACCAGAGAATGGGTTCTTGGAGTATGAGATTTCTTAGTAGTTCAAAGTAACAGTGACATGTAATTTAAAATAAATAAATATTTTGATCTTCAGTCCATGATTCCTGGCTCAGAGCTCCCCAAACCCTTGTAATTTCTTAACCAAGAAGAGAAATATTTGTCCTCAGTCCCTGAAATCCAATTAAGAGCCATAAAGGCTAAAATGGATATCTTGTTATTCATGATCAGCCCCTTACAACTACTGCAGTGTTTATGTTAATGAAGTGACTTTTGGAAATACCCTAAAGATGAGGCAAACAACCTGTTGCTAGGGTAAACAACCAGGATTTGAGGGTTGGAACATTAAGTTGCCCATCCCCCACCCCCAATTTCTGAGGAGAGAGAGACTGCAGGTTGAATCAATTACCAATGGCCAATGAGTTAATAAATCATGCCTCTTTTTTTTTTCAACGTTTATTTATTTTTGGGACAGAGAGAGACAGAGCATGAACGGGGGAGGAGCAGAGAGAGAGGGAGACACAGAATCGGAAACAGGCTCCAGGCTCTGAGCCATCAGCCCAGAGCCTGACGCGGGGCTCGAACTCACGGACCGCGAGATCGTGACCTGGCTGAAGTCGGACGCTCAACCGACTGCGCCACCCAGGCGCACCAAATCATGCATCTTTAATGAAGCCTCCATAAAAACCCCAAAGGATTGGGTTCAGGGAGCTTCTAAATTGGTGAATCAGAAAGTATCCATGTATACAGTGCTGGGCTAGCCAGTCGGTTAGTAGCTCAGGTAACAACCTGGACTTGAGATTGGCATCTGAATTTGGGGGCAGTCTTGTGAGACTGGGCCCTTAGCCTGTGGAATCCTGTGCTATTTACAAGTAGATACTGTCAGATTTGAATTGTGAGACACACAGAGGGTGTCCAAGAATTGCTTCGTGTGGGGAAAAATGCCCACACATCGGATTTGGGTGCTGAATTGCAGTGTAATGAAAACATCTACAATGTAGCCATGGAAATAGAAGTAGACAAAGATCAAGGCTGTAAGACATTCACAATTTGGATTGTCTATCAGAATCGTCTGTGATTTTAGAAGTTACAGAGGCTAGGGCCCCCATTCTGTGAGATTCTGATATATTAGGTGAAATTCAGGCATGTGTACTTATAAAAAACTTTCATGGAAGTTTCTTTTTTTTTTTTTTCAATATATGAAGATTATTGTCAATTGGTTTCCATACAACACCCAGTGCTCATCCCAAAAGGTGCCGTCCTCAATACCCATCACCCACCCTCAACTCCCTCCAACCCCCCATCAACCCTCAGTTTGTTCTCAGGTTTTAAGAGTCTCTTATGCTTTGGCTCCCTCCCTCTCCAACCTTTTTTTTTCTTCTCCTCCCCCATGAGTTTCTGTTAAGTTTCTCAGGATCCACATAAGAGTGAAACCATATGGTATCTGTCTTTCTCTGTATGGCTTATTTCACTTAGCATCACACTCTCCAGTTCCATCCATGTTGCTACAAAGGGCCATATTTCATTCTTTCTCATTGCCACA
>NW_024413602.1:0-16424 GCF_014898765.1 Herpailurus yagouaroundi | reverse complement strand
TAAGAGTGAAACCATATGGTATCTGTCTTTCTCTGTATGGCTTATTTCACTTAGCATCACACTCTCCAGTTCCATCCACGTTCCCACTCTTGGTTTTGACTTAGGTCATAATCTCAGTTTGTGAGTTTGAGCCCCATGTCAGACTCTACGCTGATAGCACAAAGCCTGCTTGTGATTCTCTCTCTGCCTCTCCTCCATTTGCTCTCTCCATTAATAAATAAATAAATAAATAAATAAATAAATAAATAAATAAATTTTATCTCAAAATCCAGGAATCATTTCCTGATTCACTCATTGTTTTTCCCATACCATACTTTAGAAAACTTCATACTTTTCACTCCCCCCAATCAAACTCTGGTCAAACCAGCATATTTTTTAAGCTATTATTTTAATTCCAGTTTGCTAATATACAGTGTAATATTAGTTTCAGGTGTAGAATATAGTGATTCAACACTTCATTCAACACCCAGTTCTCATCACAAGTGCATTCCTTGATCCCCATCACCTATTTCACCTATCTTCCCACCCACCTCCCCTTTGGTAACCATCAGTTTATTCTTATAGTTAAGAGTCTGTTTCTTGGTTTGCCTCTCTCTCTTTCTCTTATTTTTTTTTCTTTTGCTTATTTGTTTTGTTTATTAAATTCTACATATGAATGAAATCATATGGTATTTGTCTTTCTGTGACTATTTCACTAAATAATGGTATTTGTCTTTCTCTGACTGACTTATTTCTTTCTCTGACTGACTTTCTCTGACTGACTAAATATTGTGCTTTCTAGGTCCAACCACAGGGGCTATGCTAATCTTCTCTGTATCATTCCAATTTTAGTATATATGCTGCTGAAGCAAGCATAAACCAGTGTATTTTTAAGTCTGATGGCTATATATTCCCATTGCCTCAACCAACACAGCTCTAAGAATGAAACCAGGGACTGAAAATTAGGAGATGCTCACTCTCCTCATGCCTTGGTAATGGATTATTTATGCAGCCAATTGCTTAGATTAGTTTCTTATTCTTTTTATCATTCCAAAGAGTTTGGCTTGCCCAGAAGAAAATAAGAAATCAACAATAAGTCCAATGATTACTAACATTTCACAGTTGAGAAAATTGAATTGCAAAAGGTTAAATTCTTTTCTGAGTTACAAGGCTAGTAAGTGACAGAACCAAAACTTTATCTTTAGGAGGACAATTCCAGAACACATGTTCTAAACCATTATAAGATATATAATGACTTTTACCAAAGATATATATTTGATTTTGCCAAAGAAAAATGGACAATATACAGACATTACACTGAAAGTTCTTAATAAATTTTGTAGCTTCTAAGCTAGGTACGGCTACTAAATACATGCTTGTATATAACTACATATTTCAATAAATTCCTTTTATTTTAGCGAATATTTATTTTTGATTATCTATTAAGTATGAGTAATTGTGCTTGTTTAATGTTAATTTAAACCAAATGAATTTAAACTTTGGAATTGTCTAACTTTTTCTAAAAAAGAAACTCTAAAAATAGGTGAAAGAGTAAACTTCCTAGGGTCAGTGAAAACAACACTGACTTTGATATCACATGGTCTAAAACCAGGCTTCTCTGCTTACTAGCTATGTGGCATTGAGTGCGTACACTTAAGTAGGCATCCTTTATCTACTTAAAGTGGCTTCAGCATTTTGTTATAACTTATCCTCATGCATAAAAATTAATGTCATTTACAAATTATCACATTTGGTATTTGACAAATGCTAAGGACCTCTCAATATTACTTAGCTCATGTAAGTTCTATATATGTGGAAAAGAAATTCCATAATATTAAAACAAAATACTGAAAAATGATATAGTCACTTCAGTGGATTTTTACATGATATCAAAAAAAAGGAAGAAAAAAAGAAAAGAAATCATGCCCATTCTTTTTACTTTTACTCAGTTCTCTATATTAACATAGTCTGTTTGCGGCTCCAGTAATCAGCTTGAAGAATATAAATGCTACCGATCAGATAGCTACTTGTTCTGAAGATGGGATTAAAAAAAAGGGAGATTGAACGAAATTGGAGCACAAGTAATTTAAGAGAAAAAAGATGTCACTGTACATGGCTATCATGAGTTATTAAAAGAAATTGTCATGTTCCCTTCTTTTTATTTCTGTTAGTTTAGATTCTTACTGGAAGTGCATAAAAACTATTTTCTTATCACTCTCTGTTTGACTAATGCCAAAGAATCAACACTAGGCATTTGCAGCAGAAATAAGTGATTATATCACTTATCTCGCTGTATGAGGGGCCAATGATTAAAAACACACACACACATTGGGCAACTTTGGAATCACCTTTAGATGCTTAAGCATCCAAGATATAACATACATTATAAATACAGATGGATTTTATCTGTAATATTGGGAACCTCATTACATAGATAAGCTAATACAAACACCTGTACAATGAGCTGTATGAATATTATTCTAAGTATTATGAGAATATTGTGTTCTGACCTTAATGATTAGCAATCATTGGTAGAAAAGATTCCATAAAGAGCAATACTTTAAATATTCAAGGACTGTAGTATTAACTATGTATATCAGTTTTTCAGAAATAGAATTTCTAGAAGCTTATTCCTTTTTAAGTGAAGCAAGATGACTTTGTTTCTTATATGACGGCATAGGCTAAATTAGGAATGTTGGTACATTATATTAGGCAGAAACATTTTTGGTTCCAAGAGAAGATCCAAATAACACTGTGTTGTATAAGAATCTACTTTTCTCAAATAACAAGACATTTCATATTGTTTTCTGAGGAGCTAATTCACTGAGTCAATATAGGCAGGCTGGCATTTCTTTTTATTTTATTTTATTTTATTTTATTTTATTTTATTTTATTTTATTTTATTTTAGAAAAGGAGAGAGTGCAAGCAGGGGAAAGGGGCAGAAGGAGAGAAAGAATCTTCAGGAGGCTCCACACTCAGTGCAGATCCTGACCTGGGGCCTCATCCCACGACCCTGGGATCATGATCTAAGCAGGAATCGAGTTGGACACTCAACCAACTGAGCCACCCAAGAGCCCCAGGCTGGCATTTCTGTGATTCTATTGCCCTTTCCCACAAGATTGCAGTTTGCCATATCTCCAGGCATCCCATTTATAATCTATATGCTTATTTTGCCAGAATTCATTACTTGATACTTAGATACAAATTAGACTGAATTAAAAAGTGTTTACCATTTACCTCATATATATTGGAGGTAAGTAGGATATAAAGGTTTGAGAAATGGGCATTAGTGTTACCTGACCTATAGTTTCAGCAACAGAGGTAAAACTTTTTAATGGAGGTCTATATTGCTAAGAGGGATTAAGTTCTATTAGACCTGCTTCTTCAATAGAGTTGATACTATGGATAATAGCAACCATGTTCTCTCATGAAATGACTCAGATACACTGTAAGGGGGATATTGTATTAGAACATTTGCTTCACCTATTGTGGCATTTATTTCTGTTCTTGTGTTTAAACAGAGTTTCAACCAACAGTATGAGATGTTTTACATATAGATAATTACTTTAGAATAGATAAAGCATCTTGTTGTAGACTTAGAAAATTCTTTGAATTGTTGGAATGTTAGTATTATTTCAATTATAATTGATAAATTAGATGGAACCTCTGAATAGGACAAATCGTTGAAGTTTCAGGAAATTCCTTTTTTTAATTTTAATTTTAATTTTTTAAGTAATATCTACACCCAACATGGGGCTCAAACTCATGATCCTGAGATCGAGTCACATGCTCTACTGACTGACACAGCCAGGCACCCCTGTTTCAGTAAATTCTTAATAAAAGTACAGACACAAACAGATGAAAATAGATTTTAAATCACAATATGCCATTACTCAAAGAAACTTAATCCATCACTAAGTTTCTTTATGCTTACAAAGCTAGCTATGCATTTAAATCCCCTAAAATGAGGGGTGCCTGGGTGGCTCAGTCAGTTGGGTGGCTGACTTCAGCTCAGGTCATGATCTCATGGATTGTGAGTTTGAGCCCCATGTCAGGCTCTGAGAGCTCAGGACCTGGAGCCCGCTTCAGATCCTTTATCTCCGTTTCTCTCTCTTTGCCCCTTCCCCGCCTGTGCTGTGTCTCTCTGTCTCTCAAAAATGAATAAACATTAAAATTTTTTTATAAAAATATAAAATAAGGAAAAGAAAAGAAGAGAAAAGAAAAGAAAAAGAAAAAAGAAGAAAAGAAAGAAAAGAAAAGAAAAAAGAAAAAAAGAAAAGAAAAGAAAGAAAAGAAAAGAAAAGAAAAGAAAAGAGAAAAAAGAAAAGAAAAGAAATACCCTGAGGTGATTTTCAAAACACACTTCAGGTCTCTACTTTTGCCTAGCTGAATCAAAACATCTGGAGTGTGGGGTCAACATATCCTTATTGTCAGCAGGTTACCAGGTGATTTTTTGCATTGGTTTTCAGACTAGCATTTAGTAACAAGTATATGACCTAATATTGTATACCTTTTAAAAATAGTTTCTATTATTTTAGTATAGTAAACTGCAAATAAGAGTAATGAACAATTACTAAGAAGAGTGTAAGTGAGCCTCATTAATGAAGTTGATTTGAAATGAAATAAAGCAAAAAATTTATTCTGGGAGGTTTGGGTCTCCAAAGATTTCAAGATACATGATCTGATACACACTTGTAATACTTAAGAGGAAAATATTAAAAGAAAGAGAATTGTACTAACAAACAGTCTAGAAAGCTTTGATTTCCAATTCATTGAAATTCAATTAGGCACTTGTCTGAGAAGAAATTTCAGTTCAAGATCCTCGAAAAGTTCAAGTTCTCCTTGAGATTCAGGGCCACACAGCTGTTATCAGACAGCTGAGCTTGCTGATGGGTTAATTAATCACATCAGACCAACTGGAAGGCAACAGTTTCAAATTACTCAATGGAGTGTTGTCACTGCCAATGATTTCTTATTCTATATCTTGATGGAGGAGTTTATCATTAATGAACAAGTGGACTCCAAAACTTGGTTAAGAGTTCTCTTAGGGACAAAAAGGTTTAAACTTCCTCCCCAAATTTCTAAATTCTCCTTAATAAGATGGCATGAAACACAGAACTATGTTAAGAATGAGAAATATATAATAACAACTGAAAAAATATAATGCATTTTTAAGTTCTCTAGATTAAAATAATTATAATAATAATAATTTTAAAATGACAAAATATATATAAATATTGGATTATTTTTCAGTGGCTTCCTCCCTTACAATTTACTGTTTTTCTTATATAGATAAGTTTCTCTTTTAGCTAGACATTTTTATAACTTGCCCTATTATTCTACTTATTACAGTATAGAGTATTCTAATATTTCAATAGACTTCACTTTACCTTGTACTTTGTAATAGTTTCAACATCTCAACAAATGTGAAAATAAACCTTCAATATTTAATAAACTGGCATAGTGATTAGGCCACTCTTCATCTTTTCATGTTGCCAAGTATAAATGCTAGCTACAAAGCACCAAAATATATTGTTATTTCAAATTATATAATAATATTAATATTGACAATACTGATAGTAATGTTTAAAACTTGACAAGCTGGGTAGTGGACTAACATATTTGTTACTTTCCGATCTATTTTAGGCTCCACGCGAGTCATCAGATATTTCAAGTATTGTTTTAATTTTTCATTCAATAAAAATTGAATATATGTATGTACATTATTTATTATTATAAAGGTTTTTAAATTTTTCTAATACCTAACATAAGACAATAACAGTAATAAAAATAAACATGGCAAAATTTGTCACTATTTAGATTATGTTCTCTGTATACCAGGTACTGTACCTTGTCAAATTGCAACATGGATTCAAACAGACCTAGTTTTGGTCTGTTTTTTATCTTGAGAATGTTCTTGATTCTTTAAGCCTCAGTATCCTCATCTGTAATACAAGAATAATAAACATAACTGCCTCATAAGTTTGTGATGAATAAATGTGAAAAAAATTTAAAATGCAGAGTAAAAGCTCAGTATAAGGCAGATTGTATGATGATTATGGAGATGCTTAGCAATTTATTGATTCTGCTTCTTTCTTTTAATTTTTTACCTGTTAATTAATCTTTGAGTCTTTGTTATTTAGCACAGGACCTGCAACATTATAATTACTCAAAAATATTAGTTAAATTGAACAGAGACTATATCAATGTATGGTCAGAGAGTATCTAAATGGATTGTTCCTTTTAATAAAAAGCCAATATTTTTATTTTATAATATTGATATTTTCTAATAATTATTTCACTTCCCAATTCATTTATTTTCAAATTAGATGCTAACTTCTTTGAGTTTGCTTTATTGTACCAGTCTTTTATACAGTATATTTTATGTTTCAATATTTATTTTATTTAACCTATGAAATACATCAATTGATTCCTTATATTTCCAATCTGTTTTCCCCTTATAATTGATTTTGTAGACAAAAGGATTATAATATATTCAAATAAATCATATACTCTATTAACAAATAAAGGAAACACAGTAACAAAGAACACACAAAAAATTGCATTTTGTATCTATATGTGTTTGTGTTTTGATGCTAGTTGAAAGAAGTCATTGAAAGAAAATGGCTGCTTGTTCAACTGTGAGCTGGACATGGGAATCAAAGGCTCCTCACCCTCTCCTTTATCCGTGGACTGGACATCCCGCCCACCATTCCCACACTACTAGGAGCTGTTTCAAAGAGTTACCCTTTACAGAGGAAGGTATTGTTGAGACCATCTGAATGGTATACATGACTGAACCCCATTAAGACCACTATATAAACACATAAGATTCTGGTGGCAGGTGCAGAGATCTACTCGTCTTGTGGCCATCCAAGACAAGCCTTGTATATAAGTTCCTTTGCTTATTAAACCTGCCACCTACCAATCTGGGGTGGTCTGCCTCTTTCTTCCATCTCTCTTTGCCCTATGAGTGCAGTGGCCACTGTCAGATTTTACCCAGGAAACTCTCAAGATTGTGAGCCAATAATGCTGTAGTTTGTGTTATTATTTTTAGGAGAGGGGTGCCTGGGTGGCTCAGTCGGTTGAGCGTCCGACCAACTTCAGCTCAGGTCACAATCTCACAGTTCGTGAGTTTGAGCCCCGCATCAGGCTCTGGGCTGATGGCTCAGAGCCTGGAGCCTGCCTCCGATTCTGTGTCTCCCTCTCTCTCTGACCCTCCCCCATTCATGCTCTGTCTCTCTCTGTCTCAAAAATAAATAAACATTAAAAAAAATTTAGGAGAGACTAGGAAATATCTTTGAATAAAAGGAAATTCAACTTTAGGTGTAATTGGCCTACATGGGGAAATTTCTTGTTTAGAAATCTGAAACAGTAAAATTTCACCAGTCCTTTTAAAATAGAAATTTCAGGGGTGCCTGGGTGGCTCAGCCAGTTGAAACTATGACTCCTGATTTCAGCTTAAGTCATGATCTCACCATTCATGAAGTTGAGCCCCCTGTCAGGCTCTGCACTGACAGCACAGAGCCTACTTGGGACTCACTCTCTCTCCCTCTCTCTCTGTGCCTCTCCCCTGCTTGTGTGTGCTCTCTCTCTCTTTCAAAATAAATAAACATTTTTAAAAAACAATAAAACAGAAATTCCATATGTGTCATTCTTTTGCTAAAAATGATAAAAATAAAAGGAACTGATGAGTCTGGGTGGAAAGACAGCATAAGTAACAGACAAATGTCAAAGCTAGAAGAAAAATCAGTCAGATGCAATATACGCTTATCATTTAGGCTTAAATTAATGAAATTATAATACAGCTTGAAGTCCTGGATTGTGAAGTCTCCTGCTTTGGTTTTCTTTTTCAAGATTGCTTTGACTATTCAGGGTCTTTTTTGATTCCATACAGATTTTAGGATTGTTTGTTCTAGTTCTGTGAAGAATGCTAGTGCTATTTTGATAGGGACTGCATTGAATATGTAGATGGCTTTGGGTAGTATTGACATTTTAACAATATTTGTTTTTCCTATCCAGAAGAATGGAATATTTTTCCTCTTTTTTGTATCTTCTTCAATTTCCTTCCTAAGTTTTCTATAGTTTTCAGTGTATAGATTTTTCACCTCTTTCGTTAGATTTATTCCTAGGTATTTTATGGTTTTTGGTGCAATAGTAAATGGGATCAATCCCTTGATTTCTCTTTCTGTTGCTTCCTTGTTGATGTATAGGAATGCAACCAATTCTGTGCATTGATTTTATATCCTGCAACTTTGCTGAATTCATGGATCAGTTCTGACAGTTTTGGGTGGAAGCTCTTGGCTTTCCCATATAGAGTATCATGTCATCTGCAAAGAGTGAACATTTGACCTTCTCCTGGCTGATTAGCCAAACTATGGAAAGAGCCCAAATGTCCATCAATGGATGAATGGATAAAGAATATGTAGCATATATATGTACAATGGAGTATTACTTGGAAATCAAAAAGAAAGAAATCTTGCCATTCACAACTATGTGGATGGAACAAGAAGGTATTATGCTAAGTAAAATTAGTGAGTCAGAGAAAGACAAATATCTTAGGATTTCACTCATAAGAGGACTTTAAGAGACAAAACATATGAACATAAGGGAAGGCAAACATAAATGAAAATAAGGAGGGGGACAAAACATAAGAGACTCATAAATATGGAGAACAAACAGAGGGTTACTGGAGGGGTTGTGGAAAGTGGGATGGGCTAAATGGGCAAGAGGCATTGAAGAATCAACTCCTGAAATCATTGTTGCACTATATGCTAACTAACTTGGATGTAAATTAAAAAAGAAAGTTTAAAAAAGAAATATAATGCAAACCATGTATATAACTTTAAATTTTCAAGAAACAACATTGGAAATGGTAAAAAGAAACAAGTAACACTAATTTTAGTTATATATTTTATTTCACGTGTATCATGAATGATCGCTTAATTAATATTAATTATACTAAATTGAATTAAGTTTAAGTAATGTTAAAAAAATTATTGAATTATGTGTCACTTTCTGTCTTGAAAGAATTAATATTAAATAAATGTAATATACAGAAGAAGGATAAAAAGCAAAGACCATTTTTTAAGAATTTTAGATAGCTAGTGGGAATCATAATTTATAAGAAGCTCTTTTTATATAACAATATATCATAGTACTGCACAAAGGTCAAAACTACATGATGATATAAATAGAATCAGTGTAGTTAAAAGTAGATAAACATTGAAATTAATATTATTTCTACCTTAGGCTAAGAAGCATGGTATAATATTCATATCAAATGTTTGTTTCTTAAAGAGTTGATACTAATAACCACTAATAAACATGTCTCATTTTGTTTTTAGAATGTAAGTTTTCTTGGGGGAGGAGCCAAGATGGCGGAATAGCACAAAAGTTTTTTGTGTGTCTGGCATCCATGAAATACAGCCAGACCAACACTAAACCATCCTGCACACCTAGAAAACTCATCTGAGGATTAACACAACATTCTGCACAACCTGAACCACAGAGTTCAGCAGGTACATGGCGCAGAGAGGTGAACTTGGGGAGAGAAAAGCTGTGGCAGGCAGGGAGGTGCATTTGCGGGTGAAGAGAGGATGGAGATGGGGGGGTGTAGAATATGGGAAAAGCACCCCTCCCCAAAAGCAGCTGGAGAGAAAGTGAAAAATTGGAAACAGCCACAGGGACTAAACTAAAAAGGGAGAAAGGAAAAAGGAGAGGCTTTAAATTCCATTAAGACTGTAAACAAGAGGGGCACCTAGATACCTGGGGTGCTCTGGTGGGAAGGGCAAATCCCCAGGAGCAGAGTGGGGTCCTGGAGGTTCTTGGGCCACACAATAAAAAGAGGTTCCACTGCAGGAGGGATATTTGGTAGAGAGTGTGAAGCCACCTGGTCCCAGCAGACCCCAGAGAATGGCCACATTTCCTGGTGCTGGAACAAGGTCTTTAAGGGTGAAGCCTGTTACCAGATGTATGTTGTGATTTTCCATAATCCCTGAAAAACTGCTGCTACACTATCTCGCGAACATTTTCTGGGGCGGGCTGGCACCTGGCCGCAGTCTCAGGGGACCTACAGCAAAGTCCAGCAGGCATTCCTGGGTGTAGCCGGCATTCGGCCATTGTTTGGTGAGACCCTCCCACAGAGGGGCAGAATGGGTCAAAGCCCCAGTCCTTCTGAAGTAAAGGGACAGGGAAAACAGCTGCATCTGAGACAAAACTGGGGAGAGAGGTACTGCCTGGGGCTTGGTCATGGACAGTGAAAAAGCAGAGAGTGGATGAAAGCTGAAAAGCAGGGAGTGGATGAAAGCTGAAGACAAAGGACGGGAACACAATTGCTGATTGGAGAGAACAGAGTTCCGATACTAGAGACTGGGTAGCTGGGTCATTTCATTTTCACCACTCCCGCGCATGCGCATAGGCTCGTAGGAGTGCCACAACACTCCACCTCAGTAGGCTAGCAGCACCATCTAGTGGAGAACAGACCCATTACACTGAGCCCTGCCCAAGTGGGCCAACCTCACTCTTAAAGAACAAAAGTCTCATGGCCTGTTTAGTTTAAGGACTGTAAACTGCTTCATAGTCTGACTTCTAAGGGAAAACAAAGTAATTTCAGTCCTATTTCAGTCTGTTAGCAGGTCCATCTACTCAATTTTCTTTCTTTTTTTTCTTCTCTTTTTCACTTCTTTTCTTTTTCTTGAATAAAGAAAGAGAAAAATTCATTTTTATTTTCAATTTTTATTAAAAATATTTTTCTTTAATGTTATTACTATATTTTTTACTTTTGTGTAATTTTCTTCAAATTCTATTTTACTACCATCATTTTATTTTGGTCTACTTCAGTGTATTCACTTTTTCAAATTTTCAAACGATTTCCTTTTTTTTCTTTGTTCTCTTTTTCATTTCATTTCTTTTTCTTGAAGGCAAAAAAAGAAAAACTTCATTTTTACTTTAAATTTCTATTAAAAGTATTTTTCTTTAGGGGCATGTGGGTGGCTCAGTCGGTTAAGTGTCCAATTTCAGCTCAGGCCATGATCTCACAGTTTGTGAGTCCGAGCCCCATGTCAGGCTGCTGACAGCTCAGAGCCTGGATCCTTCTTCGGATTCTGTGTCTCCATCTCTCTCTGTCCCTCCCCCACTCACACTCTGACTCTGTCTCTCTTAAGAATTAATAAACATTAAAAAATTTTTTCTTTATTTTTTCACTATAATTTCACTTTTATGTAAATTTGTTCAAATTCTATTTTACTTCATCATTTTATTTTAGTCTACTACAGTGTACTCACTTTTTCAAATTTTCAAACAATTTTCTTTTTATTTTTTCTCTTTTTTGTTTCTTTCCTTTTTCTTGAATGCAAAAAGAAAAAAATCATTTTTATTTTTAATTTTTATTAAAACATTGTTCTTTAATTTTTCTACTCTATTCCTTACTTTTGTGTAAATTTTTTCAAATTCTATTTTACTCCGATCATCTCATTTTAGTCTACTTCAGTGTATTCATATTTTCAAATTCTCAAATGAATTCCTTTTTTTTCTTCCCCCATTTTTTTCTATAATCTGTCTAACCACTTTCAACACCCAGATCAAAACAAACCTAGGATCTAGCATCATTTATTAGATTTTGTGTGTGTGTGTGTTTAATTTTTTAATTTTAATATGTTATTAATTTAAATTTCTTTTAATTTTAATTTTTCTACCTCATTATTTCCTTTTCTCCCTTCAAAATGAGAAAATGAAGGAATTCACCCCAAAAGAAAGAGCATGAAGAAATGACAGCCACGGATTTAACCAACACAGATACAAGCAAGATGTCTGAACCAGAATTTAGAATCACAATAATAAGAATACTAGCTGGAGTCGAAAATATATTAGAATCCCTTTCTGCAGAGATAAAAGAAGTAAAAACTAGTCAGAATGTAATAAAAAATGCTATAACTGAGCTGCAATCATGGATGGATGCAGTGGCAGCAATGATGGATGAGGCAGAACAGAGAATCAGCGATATAGAGGACAAACTTATTGAGAATAATGAAGCAGAAACAAAGAGGGAGATTAAGGCAAAAGAGCACGATTTAAGAATTACAGAAACCAGTGACTCATTAAAAAGAAACAACATCAGAATCATACAGGTCCCAGAAGAGAAAGAGAGAGAAATAGGGGTAGAAAGGTTATGTGAGAAAATCATAGCAGAAAACTTTCCTAACCTGGGGAAAGACACAGACATCAAAATCCAGGAAGCACAGAGGACTCCCATTAGATTCAACAAAAACTATCAACAGGACATATCATAGTCAATTTCACAAAATACTCAGGCAAGGAGAGAATCATGAAAGCAGAAAGGAAAAAAAGTCCATAACCTACAAGGGAAGACAGATCAGGTTTGCAGCAGACCTATCCACAGAAACTTGGCAGGCAGGAGGAGTGGCAGGATATATTCAATGTGCTGAATCAGAAAAATATGCAGCCAGGAATTCTTTATCCAGCAAGGCTATCATTCAGAATAGAATTGAGATAAAAAGTTTCACAGACAAAAATTAAAGGGGTTTGTGACCACTAAACCAGCCCTGCAAGAAGTTTTAAAGGGGACTCTCTGAGGGGAGAAAGATGAAAATATAAATTAATTAATTAATTAATAAACAAACAAACAAATACCAAAAGCAACAAACATTAGAAAGGACCATAGAACACCACCAGAAACTCCAACTCTACAAGCATCATAAAGGCAATAAATTCATATCTTTCAGTACTTACTCTAAATGTCAATGGACTCAATGCTTCAGCCAAAAGACATAGGGTAACAGAATGGACAAGAAAACAAGATCCATCTATATGCTATTCACAAGAGACCCACTTTAGACCTAAAGACACTTTCAGACTGAAAATAAGGGGATAGAGAACCATCTATCATCCTAATGGTCAACAAAAGAAAGCCAGAGTAGCCATACTTATATCAGAAAATCTAGACTTTAAAATACTGTATGAAGAGATGCACAAGGGCATTATATCATAATCAAGGGGTCTATCCTCCAAGAAGACCTAACAACTGTAAACATTTATGTGCCAATGTGAGAGCACCCAATATATGTCAATTAATCACAAACATAAAGAAACTAATCGATGGTAATACCACAATAGTATGAAACGTAAAACCCCACTCACAGCAATGGACAGATCATCTAATCAAAAAATCAACAAGGAAACAATGGCTTTGACAGACACACTGGACCAGATGGACGTAACAGATACATTCAGAACATTTCATCCTAAAGCAGCAGAATATACATTCTTCTTCAGTGCACAGGGAACGTTCTCCAGAATAGACCATATACTGGGACACAAATCAGCCCTAAATAAGTACAAAAAGATCAAGACCATACTGTGCATATTGTCAGACCACAACGTTATGAAATTCGAAATCAACCACAAGAAAAAATTTGGAAAGGTAATAAATACTTGGAGACTGAAGAACATCCTACTAAAGAATGAATGGGCTAACCAAGCAGTTAAAGAGGAAATTAAAAAGTATATGGAAGTCAATGAAAATAATAACACCACAACCCAAAACCTCTGGGATGCAGCAAAGGTGGTCATAAGAGGAAAGTATATAGCAATCCAGGCCTTCCTAAAGAAGGAAGAAAAATCTCGGACGCACAACCTAACCTTACACCTTAAGGATTTGGAAAAATAACAGCAAATAAAACCCAAAACCAGCAGAATACAGGAAATACTAAAGATTGGAGCAGAAAGTAATGCTATCGAAACCAAAAAAGCAGTAAAACAGATCAATGAAACCAGAAGTTGGTTTTTTGAAAGCATTAACAAAATTGATCAACCACTAGCCAGTTTGATCAAAAAGATAAAGGAAAGGACCGAAATAAATAAAATCAAGAATGAAAGAGGAGAGATCACTACCAACACAGCAGAAATAAAAACAATAATAAGAGAATATTATGAGGAATTATATGCCAATAAAATGGGCGATCTGGAAGAAATGGACAAATTCCTAGAAACATATACACTACCAAAATGGATACAAGAAGAAAGAAAATTTGAACAGACCCATAACCAGTAAGGAAATAGAATTAGTAATGAAAAATCTGTCAAAAAACAAGAGTCCAGGGCCAGATGGCTTTCCAGGGGAATCTACCAAATATTTAAGGAAGAGTTAACACCTATTCTCTTGTAGGTGTTCCAAAAAATAGAAATGGAAGGAAAACTTCCAAACTCTTTATGAAAGGAAAACTTCCAAATACTTTCTATGAAGCCAGTATTACCTTGATTCCAAAACCAGGCAGAAACCCCACTAAAAAGGAGAATTATAGACCAATTTCCCTGATGAACATGGATGCAAAGATCCTCAACAAGATATTAGCCAACCAGATCCAACAATAGATTTAAAAAATTACTCACCACAACCAAGCGGGATTTATACCTGGGATGCAAGGCTGGTTCAATATCTGCAAAAAAAATAACGTTATTCATCACATCAATAAAAGAAAGGACAAGAACCATATGATCCTCTCAATAGATGCAGAGAAAGCATTTAACAAAATACATCCATTCTTGATAAAAACCCTCAAGAAAGTAGGGATAGAAGGAGCATACTTTGAGATCATAAAAGCCATATATGAAAGACCCGATGCTAATATCATCCTCAATGGGGAAAAACTGAGAGATTTCTCCCTAAGGTCAGGAACAAAACAGGGGTATCCACTCTCGCCACTGCTATTCAACATAGTATTGTAAGTCTTAGCTTCAGCAGTCAGACAACACAAAGAAATAAAAGGCATCCAAATCGGCCAGGAGGAGGTCAAACTTTCACTTTTCAGAAATGACATGACACTCTCTATGGAAAACCCAAAGGATTCCACACACACACAAAAAAAAACCTCCTAGAATTGATTCATGAATTCAGCAAAGTTGCAGGATAAAAAATCAATGCACAGAACTCGGTTGCATTCCTATACACCAATAATGAAGCAACAGAAAGAGAAATCAAGGAATCAATCCCATTTATACTTGCACCAAAAACCATAAAATACCCAGGAATAAATCTAACCAAAGAGGTGAAAAATCTATACACTGAAACCGATAGAAAGCTTATGAAAGAAATTGAAGAAGACACAAAGAAATGGAAAATGATTCCAGCTCCTGGATAGGAAGAACAAATATTGTTAAAATGTTGATACTACCTAAAGCCATCTACATATTCAATGCAATCCCTATCAAAACACGAGCATTCTTCACAGAGCTAGAACAAAGTTTCCTAAAATTTGTATGGAACCAGAAAAGACCCCGAGTAGCCAAAGCAATCTTGAAAAAGAAAACTAAAGCAGGAGGCATCACAATTCCAGACTTCAAGCTATACTACAAAGCTGTAGTCATCAAGACAGTATGGTACTGGCACAAGAACAGACACTCAGATCAATGGAACAGAATAGAGAACCCAGAAATGGACCCACAAACGTATGGCCAACTAATCTTTGACAAAGCAGGAAAGAATATCCAATGGAATAAAGGCAGTCTCTTCAGCAAGTGGTGCTGGGAAAACTGGACAGCGACATGCAGAAGAATGAACCTGGACCACTTTCTTATGCCATACACAAAAATAAACTCAAAATGGATGAAAGACCTCAAAATCCTCGAGCAGAAAGCAGGCAAAAACTTCTTTGATCTTGGCCGCAGCAACTTCTTACTCAACACATCTCAGGAAGCAAATGAAACAAAAGCAAAAATGAACTACTGGGACCTCATCAAAATAAAAAGCTTCTGCACAGCGAAGGAAACAATCAGCAAAACTAAGAGGCAACCGACAGAATGGGAGAAGATATTTGCAAATGACATATCAGATAAAGGGTTAGTATCCAAAATCTACAAAGAACTTAGCAAACTCAACACCCCAAAATCAAATAATCCAGTGAAGAAATGGGCTAAAGACAGGAATAGAAACTTCTCCAAAGAAGACATCCAGATGGCCAACCGACACGTGAAAAAATGCTCAACATCACTCATTAGCAGAGAAATACAAATCGAAAGCACAATGAGATACCACCTTACACCTCTCAGAATGGCAAAAATGAACAACTCAGGCAACAACAGATGTTGGCAAGGATGTGGAGAAAGAGGATCTCTTTTTCATTGTTGGAGGGAATGCAGGCTGTTGCAGCCACTCTGGAAAACAGTATGGAGGTACCTCAAAAAACTAAAAATAGAACTACCCTAGGATCCAGCAATTGCACTACTAGGTATTTTATCCAGGAGATATAGGTGTTCTGTTTCAAAGGGACACATGCACCCCCATGTTTATAGCAGCACTGTCAACAATAGCCAAAGTATGGGAAGAGCCCAAGTATCCATCAATGGATGAATGGATAAAGAAGATTACATATACACACATATGTATGTGTGTATATTATACACACATACATATATATAACATATATAT
>NW_024413601.1:0-14465 GCF_014898765.1 Herpailurus yagouaroundi | reverse complement strand
GCTGCTCCAGGACCGGGAGGGAGCCGGTCGGGGAAAGTTCACCAGCAGGGCAACTGAGAGGAACTTGGAGCCAGCCGCTAGCTCAGCTTGGGCTCTGATGATTCAAACGAGCTCTTCTTTCTTTAAAACAAAACGAAACAAAAATTCCACACTCGAGCCGCGGACCGTGCGCCGCCAGCTCGGCAACACGGGCCGGGTCCTGCGACCGGTTCTGCCCAGTCCCCCTCGCTTCCCGGACTGAATCACCCGGGAGAGTATCGGGAGGGCTGGGGCTGGGGGTGGGGGGTGGGGGGCGCAAACTGGGAATGGTCTGGCGAGAAATTTGCTTTCCTCCCGAAGAGCCCGGCTCGGCGGGTGGCCCCAGCGCAGCCAGGACATTGTTGGCAAGTTGCCGCCGAGGGTCCTTCCGGCCTCAGTTTCTGCATCTGTTAAGGGGGAGCAGCAGGACCCTTTGCGCACAGGGGGGCAGCTAGTTGTGAAGCCCAGGGCCCGGCACGCAGCAGGCGTTCAGAAAATGCTTATTCCCTTTCTGCCGCAAGCCCCAGCCCCTGAGCTTGCCGACGCGTCTGGCCAGAAAGGTGGAAAAGGCAAACCCGTGTGAGCGCCGAAAACGGTTTGGTCATCCGGATTTTTGATCGCTCGCTGTCTGTCAGGGGGCCTGGGCCGCCCACCTCAGAGCCCCCGGCCCGCACGCGGGGGCGGCGGGTACTAACTACCGCAACTCTGTCGCAGGCTGCGGGCCTGGGGGCTGGGACGGAGGACGGAGCCGGTTGGGGCCCCTCCTGCCCCCACCCCCACCAGCCTGCTGGCCTCTGGCCTTTAGGCCGAGGAAGGGGTTTAGAGGCCGGCGTCGAGCACTACGGGAAGCGGGGGGACACAGCCTCGCCACGGTACCCTATGCAACCTCTGCAGCCCCGAGGACGCGCGCAGCCCACGTCTGCCACTGAACTGCACTCATCTGGCCGCGGGGCCCGGGGCGGGGCGCGGCCGCCGGCGCTTCGTTTGGCGGGACTCGGGGCTCGCGGCGGGCGGGCGGCGCGATCCCGGCGGCTCCTTCCCGCCACTGTGCCGGCTGCGGAGGTAACATCTGTGCCGACCCCCCTCCTCACCCCCCCTCCACCCGCCACGCCACCTCTATTTCTTTTTTTTTTTTTTTTTTTCTTTTTTTTTTTTTTTTTTTTTTAGAACGAAAGAAAACGAAAAACCAACCTTCCTTTCCCTCCACAATGGACACACCAGGGGGCCTTTCACTTGGCCAATCTCAGGAGTTTCATATGAACTTCATTAAATCAATTACGCGGTGAACACATCACAATTTATTTGCAATTAGTATCAAAATGTCTTACTTTTCCTAATAGGTCGGAGCAGATGTAGCTACAGAAGGGACAAACGCGTTTTCGTGAAATCTATCTCTTGCAACATATTAAATCTTCTGGTCAGAAGAGAAGGAGAAATTCAAAGGCGGTTTAGAGGAGGAGACAGAAAACACGCTAGAGACAAATGCGATCCGTGCAGGTGTTGGAGCAGCTTGCGTTATAATTGTATCTAGCGAAAAGGTTGCCTTTATTATCCGTAATGATCGAACAAAAGTCACCATAATTAAACGTCTGGTTCTCTCCGATGACTGAGAGGTGCGTGTCTGAAAGGCGCCGGGTACAGCGAGGGACTGCAGGAATGGTTAACAAGACGCCCCGTTCTTTGAATAGTGGCTTTGTCTTATTTGGGGCGGGGGGGGGGAGAGACAGAAAGAGAGAACAGTTATCTAATTTTCATTGCTCCAAACCAGAGATTTATTGATTGCGACAACAGTTTTATTGTACTCGGGGAGGGGGTTGCTGCAGGTTTATAGAAACTGATTTACTTTCGTTTGGAAGTAAAATCATATGCAACAGTCTCCCGTTGGAAGGTTGGACCTCAGCTCCTGTTAATACCATTAGTGACACAGGATCGAATTTCAAATGAAGCCTGGTGACAATTACAGACGGAAACAGATGCCCTTGGAAATTTAGGTCAAGTGTTCAAGATTCTGGTTTCATGGTCAAGGTTGTCTTGGGGGTAACCTTGAGGGGACGCTCATAAATCTGTCCTCCTCTCCGAACTGGGGATGAGCCTTCCAGGGGGGGATGATGTGGGGAAGAGGGGGGCAGAAAATTTATTTAGAGGGTCCTTAGGTCACAGAAAACAGAAGAGATGCCGAAGGGTTGTAAAACTGGGCTAGTGTGCTGGGCCCGACAGTGTGAGCCTGTGTGGTGTAGAGCGACAGCTACTGGGGGGTGGGGGTGGGGGGGGACCGCTGGGAGCCACAACTGAGAGGGCCGGGCTTGCAAAGACCTGGACTCCCGCCTCCTACTTAGTAGTCCCCAGCAGGCAGGCCTGGAGGCTGTCCCTTAGCCTCAGAGCCTTTTTTGTACCCATCCGCAAAATGGGTATCATGGCCTGGCCTGCTCCTCCTGGAAGAGTGGCGGCGAGGATAAAGCGCGATAACGAATTTGAAAGCCCCTCGGCTTTCAAAAGGAAGGTATTATTCTGAACGTGCAGCCCCCTTCCTCTGCATTTTAATCACTTGCCCCACAGCTCAGTGAAAACGACATGACATAGCGTCTCTTCCCTTCTCCCGGCGGGAACCTTCCCTGCGAGCTGCCGGGCCCGGCCCTGGCTGCACCAACGCCATCCTTCGGGGTATAAAAACATGTCGTCTTGCCCCGGCTTTCGAACCCAACCGGCGTCTGTAAGCGTGGCAATCTTCGGGGTTTACGTCCCTCTGGTGAGTGTTTTCCACTTGACAACTCTTTTAAAGACATAGAGCCATATTTTATTTACTGCCTACTATAAATTATTTACTAGCAGGCTGAGGTAATTCCATTAAAGCCGCATGGTTTGTTTATACTAAATAGTTATCTGGGGACTCCTTGCTCGCCTTAGAGCTGCGAGGCTCCGGGGAGGTGGGGACTGTCCGCTCGGCCAAGAGATGCCCACGGAAAGGAGAAGGGTCCAATGGAAACGAAAATGGCCTCATTTCTCTTGATGATTCATTAAAAATTAAACACAGTCTAATAATCGTCGTTTTTGTTTGGTGCGGGGTGTCATTATCGCCTCCCCCTATCCCCCCCCCCCCCCCCCCCCCCGTGTGGACTGGCTCACACTTGATGGCAAGATGACTTCTTCCGAAACACAGACTCGACGACGACGGTGGCATCAGTCAGATTTGGGGAGGGGAGGGCGATGCAAGGGACCATTCCTGGGACGCGGGCAGGGGGAGGGGAGGGAACCCGGGGCTCCTGGCCGGGGTTGCTGGGGAGAGAAAGGAAGCACTGGGAACTTTGCCTCTGCTCCCCTCCCCCAACACGTGCATCCAGGCAGAAAAGAGGGAGTAGGAAACACCAGCCTGAGGGAAGGCACCAGGCTTTACAGATTGGCTGTGTGTGTGTGTGTGTGTGTGTGTGTGTGCGCGCGCCCGCGAACGCGCGCCCTATGTGTATCTCTTACCAAGATTTTAGCACTGGCCCACTGTGTTAGTTTTCACTTTTCTGATTCTATGTGTGTTGTGTGTATATAAAAATTTTTATTTCTATCTCTCAGCTTAGGGAAATACCAAACACCCCAGGAGATATATTGGCCTTTGGGGGGAGGGTAAGGAGGTTCCTTGAACCAACCATAAATGAAATTTTTCTCCGAAATCACTGCCTGGGGTTCCGTTGGCCTTGGAAAAGGGGGGTTATCTATTCCTCTTGAAGGCTTTTTAAAAGGGGGCTCTAGAGGAATGTAGTAATGCTGTGTTAGTTTCCCACCTGGTTTTGCAGATGGGGATTTCAGAATGGTTGTGTTATCACCAGAACACAGGGAGAGATAAACAAGACCCTCGGACAAAAAGCCAGTTGTCTGAAGCCAGTTCGAAAAGCTCTACAATAAATAGAAAGGTCACGTATTTCATAAGGGTGGGGGTTTTCTCCCCGTCATTTTCTTGCAGCTGAAATAGACATCTTTTTTATATTCTTGGATTATACTTCTTGGTAATTTGGTTGCCCTTATTGGCTTAAATCCTGTTTTATCAAAAAGGGGGAGACAACTATCATATGTATAAACACCTTCCATAGGCAAACACGCATGAGGCATTTTGTGACGAGCATCGTTAACCTCGTTAACCCTGTGAACACCAAGTTGAATTTACATATTGTGATGGCTACATACATGCATGTTGCTAAAAAATTGAGGCACGGCTTACATCACGTAAAATTGGCCGTTTTCCAGTGAACACTTCAGCAGTGTTGAGGACATTCACAATTCTCATGCACTTATTCTCATTACTAAACCCAACCCTAATCCAATCATAGGAAAACACCTACTGATAGGAAAAAGCCCAATCCAAACCAAGCCAAAAAAAAAAAAGAACCATGATCATTCACCCGACTCCTGGTCCTGGGCATATCTTTTTATTGGCGCTTGTATCTCTTAAAACAAGTATTTTCCGGGGCGCCTGGGTGGCGCAGTCGGTTAAGCGTCCGACTTCAGCTCAGGTCACGATCTCGCGGTCCGTGAGTTCGAGCCCCGCGTCAGGCTCTGGGCTTATGGCTCAGAGCCTGGAGCCTGCTTCCGATTCTGTGTCTCCCTCTCTCTCTGCCCCTCCCCCGTTCATGCTGTGTCTCTCTCTGTCTCAAAAATAAATAAATGTTAAAAAAAATTAAAACAACAACAACAACAAAAAAAAACCAAGTATTTTCCTCGGCAGCAAAATTTCTGTATGCTACTATTGCCTTTTTAAAATCTACTTCATCACATTCCATTCCATACATCTAACTACAGATACAAAGAGAGAGGGGATAACCGACATAATCTGCTTATTTGTATTTGTTCTAGAAGCTAAGGGAAGGTCTCCAGATTGGTATTTGCAACACGGGTCTTTTTAATGAGCGGGTGGATCCCTGGCAACACTCAGAAATACTTTCTTAGTCATTGTGGGAGGGACATGAGTTTGAGGCAACAGTTAATCTTGCTGTCATCAATAGAGCGTGAAATGTAATTCGTAAAGTTTAACAAAGCAATAGTGATCGTCAACCTTTTGGGGAAAAAAAGAGCGCGAAGATGAGTTTGTGCAAACCATTCGTTTCTGGCCATCAAAACTGTGCCCTGAATTCACAATTATGGAAAAACTTTGTGAATGGCTTAGCATCGGGTTCACCACAGAGACAAAGGGAAATATGGCTCCAGAATTTTAATCAAAATCGAAGCTACCATCATGTAACCAGGACCGCAGTGTCTGAGGCCATTGGAGGAGCTCCTTCTGCTGAGATGGTGGGAGAGGTCAGGGCTGGCCCAGAGTCACCAGTTCAGACAGGCTTCGGAACCATCTCTGCCACCGTGGATGAATGCGAATTGAAGGAACGAGGAATGTGGGGGTGGACAAAATCACGCGTGGTCAGGGCTATACTTGGACAGTTTGTTGCATTCCATTTGGAGGATAAGTTCCAGAGGAGTGAGCTGCTTTCGACCCACAGTGATAAACAACGGAAGGCATATTTTCTGTTTGATTTTTGGCCTAGCCTATCACAAGGGAGAAATGGGAAGAGCTCCCTAGACCTGTTCCATTTCATCTGATATGTTTTCCCAGTGAAACCTACTTCTTGGGGCGCCTGGGTGGCTCCGTCGGTGAAGCGTCCGACTTCCGCTCTGGTCATGATCTCGCGGTCCGTGAGTTTGAGCCCCGCATCGGGCTCCACGCTGACAGCGCGGAGCCTGCTTGGGATTCTCTTGTCCTCCCTGTCTCTGCCCATTCTGCGTGCGCGCGCTCTCTCTCTCTCTCTCTCTCAAAATAAAGAAATAAATGAAAAAAAAATGAAACCTACTTCTTTGTTTGCCTTAAACATTCTTTCTACAGCAGGGTTTTCCAACCTTATCACTACTGACAGTCTGAACTGCACAGTCCCTTGCTGTGCAAAGCTGTCCTGTACATCCTGGGATCTACAGCAGCATCCTTGGCCCCAACGCATTAGATGCCAGCAGCAGCCCCTGTCCCTGAGTCCTAACAATAAAAAGTGTCTCCAGAACTTGCCACACGTCCCCTTGGGGTCAAAATCGTCCGTGGCTGAGAAGCACTATTCCCGTGTTATGTCTGATTTTGCAACAGATTGTTTTCTTTTTTGATTGAATTTTGTAGAACATACGACTTTTTTTTTTTAATTCATATTATTTGTTGCTTTAATGCATGGTGATTACAGCTGACGTGGCAATCGTTTTTTACTGAAGTACAGTTGTCACTAGAACACACGATCTTATAGTCAGCAAGGAACTTAGAGATTCACTATTCAGCAAACAGGGAGGCTGGTAAGAGCATAGGCTTGGGTTTAAATCCCCTGGACTAGTTCTGTGATCTTAGGGCAGTCACTTGACTTCCCTGAGCCTCGGTGTCCTCTGTAAAATGACCCTTAAAAGATCCACGTGAGGATTAAGGAAGAGAACGTGCGCTCAGAGCTTCTCACAGCGCCTGGCACATAGTAGGCAAGTGATAAGCTAGGGGTATGATTAGCCCCCGTGTGCCTACTGTGCACGAAGCGAAGTGAAGATCTCCCGTTCACTGCAGGACTTCTGTTCCACGGCCATGACAAAGGGCGTGGTAAGGGCTCAGCCTTCCTCATGAAAACAATAGCCTGCAGGGCTGCCTGGGGGGCTCGGTCAGTTAAGCCTCGGAGTCTTAGTTTTGGCTCAGGTCCTGATCCATGATCTCATGGTTCATGAGTTCGAGCCCCATATCCGGCTGCATCGAGCTCTGTGCAGAGCCTGCTTGCCATCCTCTCTCTACCCGCCTCTCTCTCTGCCCGCCCCTGCTTGTGCTCTCTCTCAAAATAAATAAACTAAAACAACAACAACAACAACAACAACAACCGCCCGCAAAACGTGACCGTTCCCCTAAGAGTCACCAGGCTGTAGCTGTGCCCTCTGTCCTTGTCTCTTCCCCACTCTCCTGGGGGGCTCTGCCTTGGACTCCCCATGCTACTCATTCTTCCCGTTCCTAGTCTCTGAATCCGGCCCACTTAGGGACAAAAACCCCTTTCTGTGTTTGCCCTTCGCACAGCTGGGAGAGCTGACATTTTCCAAGAGAACTTTACTAATCACTGAGGGGAAATCTAAAAGGAAACAATTATAGAATCAACAAGCAGCATAAAAATAGGTTTCCAAAACAGAGGTTCCTGATCCCTTAATCCCAGTAAACGCTGCAAAGAGCCTTCTAAGGCTCCAATCCCCCCTTCTAACCACATTCTAATATAGTCCCTAAGAAGACAGGTACGTGTGTGTGTTCCTTCACTTAACAAATGTCAGTGCCACGAAAGCAAGAAAAGCGTCGACTGGGTTGGGGTGGGAGGGGTTAGGGGTGCTTTTCTAATGAGATGGTATGTGTACTGAGCTCTTAAGGAAGAGAAGGTGCTAGCCTGGTGAAGACCTGGGATAAGAACATTCCATGAAGAAGGAGTGGCAAATGTTAGTGCCTTGAAGAAGCAGATATTTAGATGATAGATAGATAGACAGATATAGATATATAGACATATAGATAGATAGGTATATCATATTATATCATATATATCATATATATCATATACCATATATCATATATATCATGTCATATCACATATATCATATATATCATATTATATAATAACAATGCACACTATAGTCCAGGCACTATTTGAAGAACTTTCCATACATAATCTCACTTAATTCTGTCAATTAAGGGAATTGGTATCTGTTGGCTAGGTGCTATTATTATTTCCATCCCACAGATGGGAGAAATTGAGGAAGGGAAACCTTGGGTAAGTTGCCCAAGGTCAGAGTTACTAAGCGGCTGAGCCAGAATTCAAGTCCAGGCAGTCTGACCACAGAGTCCAGGCTCGCAACCACGGCCCTACGTCTCCTGGAGCATGGAGAGAGCAAGGGTGAATGTGGGGGGAGAGGGGGCTGGGGAGGCAGGTGGGAGCCACCCCCTGCGGGGTCCTTCTAGGTCTTGGGAAGGAAATGCGTCTTTCTCCCGAGAGCAGCCGGGAGGCCCCGAAATATTTGGAGCAGAGGAGTGACAGGGTCTGGTTTACAGTCTCACGAGACCACCCTGGCTTCTTGTCGAGAAGAGACCGTGGGAACAAAGGCTGCTCTCGACTCACGACTGGCTAGAGGCTGTTGTAGTCGCCGAGGTACAAGGTGAGAGAGACCTAGACTAGGATTGTGGTGATGGAGACATGGAGGGATTTAGCCAATACGTTGACAGTAGAGCTGATGGCACCTGCTGGTAAACCAGCTGAAGGGGGTGAAGTGAAAAAAGAGGTAAAGAAATCAGAGATGACTGATCAGTTTGCATTTGAGCAACTAGATGGGGGGTGGTAGTTGACTCCTTTCCCACTCTTGGCCAATGTGGATTCTGGGTGCCTTCTTGCCTTCCTGACCTCTAGGAACTGCTCAGCCACTACCTGTTGTTCTTTTCCAGGACAAATGTCAATGCTTCCCCCCCCCCCCCACCAAAATTCTCAGAATGCCCCAGGTTCTCCCCACTCGGCTGCCGTGTTCAGTTTGAGCCAACACCCAGTTCACTCGTTTGCATGGCAACCATCAGTGGTGAACACCCTGGAGACAGTTCTCAGTTCACCCATAAAGCATTCTGGAATGACTCCGCCAAGTAACTCCATTTCCCATACATAGGCAGTATGGCATGAAGAAAAAAACGTATTCCGTGGAGGATGAGGTCACTGGCTCTGGCATCAGACCCTTATTCAGATCCCTGCCCCACCTCTGGTTATCTCAATGACCCTAGGCAAGTTACCCAAACTCTCAAAGCTTCAGATTCTCATCTGTAAATGGGCATATCTTTTCCATTGTTAAACGAAAGAATGTATGAAACGTGCTAATTGTAAGTACCCAGCACATCGTGTGTGTTGAAATTGATCTTTGTTATTATTACCATCAGTTTTTACCCTCCTAGTTTTAGTTCTGTCCTGAATCTGAACTTCTGGAAAATGTCTAATTTTTTCATTTGTGCGTGAGGTGAGACATTTCTGCCTGCATCCACACCTTCAGCCTGCTCATAGGAATATTGTGAATAACAAATGAGGTGATGTTAGTGAAAACACTGAATTGGGGCAGAGCTAGCCGGACATTTGTATTCCTCAGAACTGAGATGATGCATCACGGTGAGTGATCCTAATTTGCATATGAAAATTGGGGCACCAAAGTTCAACTGAGACGAATGTTGAATTTCTAAATTTTAATCTTACGTGATTGAAAGAAAACTGAAAACGCACTGCGAGCAAAGACAACCGCATCGCAGGAAACTAGCTCAAGTGTTTGAGTAATTCCCAGGATATATACGATGTCGTTTCGAATGTTTATTACCTAGGCTAGAACTCAACCCTGACAGGCGGAGTGCAAATGTCATACTTAATTCTAGATTTACAAATTCCACTCTCCTCTATAGCACAGATAAAATAAAAAAGAATACGGAATGCCTTTTGCCAGGTTCTATGCTAAACTACATTTTTATCTTTCATAATTATACTATATAACCACCAATTGAAAGACTAATATATCTTATGCCTATTAATCAAAAGCAGTCGTAGATTTATAACAAAACGTGCCATGTTATAATTAAGAACTACATCCATGCTTTATGTGAATGCTGAAAAAGAACTGTTTTAATTATACTTGTCTCAGGTTGAAGTAAAATCGGTCTGGCAGTCTCTTTCATCATGGCCTTAAAGTCTTAGAAATGTTTGAGGCTGGACTTCACCGTCAGAGGTGATGAAATACTCTTTCTGCTTTCTACAAAAAAAAAAAACCAAAAAAACAAAAAAACAAACCCTTCAACATTCTCTGTATTATTAAAGCGGCTCCAAAAGAATTTTTTGTTGCTATTTAATAGTTCCAATAAAATAGATTTGGCAAAGCATGAACAACGGATGAATTTCGGCGAAGGCTATATTCTTTACAATTTTTTTTTGCAGTTTTCAAAGTTTCAAAATGAAAAGTTAGGAAAACGCATAAAAATAAAAGGCTCAATGAGCCATAAAAATTTCAGCGCATGTCAACGTAATTAAAAAGTTAATAAATACGTAAATAAAATACACACGACTTGGCAAAGCAGGGATTACGTTTGCTTTGAATCGTGTGGCTTCACAATTAACCTAAAATACTATGTGGAAAAACGCACTTGAAAGCTTATTAAACTACATTTTTTACTCCTTTTAAACACAGTTCATATCCTGCAGCTTCCGTGGTCATTCCTTCCACAGGTATTTATTGAGCACCTCCTCCGTGGCCAGTAATTGTCTCGATGCTATGTGAGATACAACGATCTGGAAGACACGGCCTGTGCCCTCGAGGAATTTACAAGGCAGAAGCAGTAGTATTCTTCAGAGAGCTTTGACGGCGTAAACAGAAACTATAAGCTTATAAAAGAAGGCAAAAGCAAATCTACTCCAGAAGGCCCGTTTGGCCGTCTCGCCGCCCCTCTTTCCGCAGGCGGACTCGTGTCTCTAAGGCAGAGACCTTTCTGGTCGTCCCCTCCTGGTCCACTTTGCCCTTCTCTTTTCCTGTTTCCTCCTCTCCCTCTTCCTCGGTTTCCCCCCTCCTTTTTCTCATTGTTCAAACCGCCACGTTTCCATTCCTGGTTTTAAAGGGCTTGCAAACCGCTCTTAATCCTTAGACTTGCTTATTGTTTTTATAAGCACAAACCATAATTGACCTAGGAATGTTAGAAACACTTTTAAATAAGGCAAGAACAACGCGCACACTTGTTCCATTACGTAGTGTTTGATCACATTGGGTAAACTGATCCAATAAGACAGTCAGACATTTTTAAAAAATCCCATAATAGAGACCTTCCTGTGTGAAAAGAATGCCTCCTTTATGCGCCCCCGCCCCAACTTGCTCCCCTGTGTCCCGGCCTTAACTCTTTTTTTTTTTTTTTTAATATGAAATTTATTGTCCCATTGGTTTCCATACAACACCCAGTGCTCATCCCACCAGGTGCCCTCCTCCATGCCCATCACCCACTTTTCCTTAACTCTTTTAGGAGGATACTGCACTCTACAATCCTCAGAAATATGGGTTGAGAGGCGTGGCTTTGGCATGTTAACCATTATCATAGAATATTCTTTTTTTTCTCAGGCCTCTTTAGCTGCTCTGGGGCCTTTTCTGTTGCAAAGGAAACAAGGTGGGGCGCCTGGGTGGCTCAGTCGGTGAAGCGTCCAACTTCGGCTCAGGTCACGATCTCGCGGTCCGTGAGTTCGAGCCCCGCATCGGGCTCAGGGCTGATGGCTCAGAGCCTGGAGCCTGCTTCCGATTCTGTATCTCCCTCTCTCTCTGCCCCTCCCCTGCTCATGTTGTCTCTCTCTGTCTCAAAAATAGATAAAAACATTAAATTTTTTTTTAAAAGGAAACAAGGGGTTCTAATACCTTCTCTCCTGTTCGCACGTAGCCAGAGAACGATGCTCAGTGTAAGTCAGCAAAACGTGGGGGTCTGTGAACAACAGCAACGAGAGATTCAAAGCCGACGGCTTGTAAAAAAGGTTTTATTGTATATTCTTTTCATTTATGTATTTTTAGGTAGGCTTCATGCCCAGCATGGAGCCCAGGGCAGGGCCTGAACCCGTGACTCTCAGATCAAGACCTGAGCGGAGATCAAGAGCTGATCACTCAACCAACTGAGCCACCCAGGTGCCCCGAGAGTTTATTTGTTTTAAGCCGTCTCTGCACCTGACAGGGGGCTCGAACTCACGGAGATCAAGAGTTGCATGCTCCAGTGACTGAGCCAGCTAGGCACCCCAAAGTGGAGGGATTTTTTAACGGAGGAAGGGAGAGCATCCTTATAAGCCGTGGAGGTCTGTCCAGGCTGACAAGTACAGATCTATTTTATTCTATTAACCTGCTGCACACTATTTCCTAATGTGGACGGGGCATGACTTATTTAGCCTTTCCCACAGCTAATGGAGATTTGGGGTATTTCTAAATATTTTTGCCATCACATACCATCCCACGCAGTTTTTGACTACGGTTATTATTATAGAAAGAAACCGATTTTCCCTCCAAAAGGGAAAAAGTGAAGGCTCCCGTGTATTTAACCTGTGGCCGAAGAGCACAGAGAACTAAAAGGGACTTGACACGGGAAGTAAGTAAAGGCTCCTGTGTATTTAACCTCCTCTCCCATCCTCGTGCGCGGCCAATACTTGTTTCCGACTTCCTTGAGACGATGGAAGTAACCCGAAGAGATCACCCCCAAGTTCTGAGTGCAACGTATTCACCCTACCTGCAGCTTCTGTACCCCTGCACTTGGCCTTCTCTGCAGTTCTTATGGATGAGCCGTTTGTCCTACCGGCCAAGGACAACGTCTCCTTGCGCACAGTGCATTCTACTCTCCTTGGGTCATCAAAGATGACAATGCTCCCCTCTCCCCTCTGCATCATCAATTTTTCCCTTGAATGATCATTCCCGTTAGGAGACAACCAGGTTGTTATTTCTCCCGTCTTAAAAAGGATACTCTTTCTTTTTTGAACAACAACAAAAATTTCTTTTGAGTATGTTGACCCACGAGAAGAATACTCGTTCGTGACCCTGCTTCCTCTGAGATACTGCCCCTCTTCTCTGCTCCCTTTTGCAGCAAAATTCATCAAAAGCATTGCCTGTACCACAGGCTCAAATTCTCCTCTTCCTCTGTTGTGAAGCTGTCGTGAAGCGGATTCACTCAGGCGTTTGGACCCGCTATTCCGCCCAAACTACTCTCATCAAGGTCACAGGTGAATTCCACCAATGACATTTCGGAATCCGCATATTTCTCTGCCTGCCAGCAGCATTTTGACATACCCATCACTTCCTTCTACCTTGACACACTTCCTCCACTTGGCTTCCAGGATGCCCCCTCTCTCATTCCTGACGTCGGTAATTTGTGTCTTTTTTCTTTTTTCCTGACCGATCTATACCGAGGTGTATCACTTTTTCTAGTTTCTTAAGGTGCAAACTGAGGTCATTGATTTCAGACCTTTTTTTCTTTCTAAATATAGGTCTTTAGTGCTATGCATTCATTTCCCTCCAAGTTCACCTTTAAGTGACATCATATAGATTCTGATATGTTGTATTTTTATCTTTATTCGGTATAAAACACTTTTCATTTCTCTTTTGATATTTTCTTTGACCCATGGGTTGTCTGGAAGTGTATTTTTTTAGTTTTCCAACATTTGGGTATTTTCCAGTTAATCTTCAGTTACGTATTTTCCATTTAAATTCCACTGAGTCAGAGAACAGACTTTATATTATCTGATTTTTTAAAAAAAAAAAATTATTGACACTTTGTTATATGGCATAGAATACGGTATATCTGGGGGAGTCTGGGGGGCTCAGTCGGGTAGGCGTCCGACTGGCTCAGGTCATGATCTTAAGGTTCTTGGGTTCGAGCCCTGCATCAGGCTCTGTGCTGACAGCTCAGAGCCTGGAGCCTGCTTCCGATTCTGTGTCTCCCTCTCTCTCTCTCTGTCCCTCTTGCTCGCTCTCTCTCTCAAAAATAAATAAACATTAAAAAAAAGAATGTAGTATATCTTGATAAATGCCCCATGTGCACATGCAACATGTCCTTGTTGATTTTCTACTTGTTACATCAATTATTGAGAAAGAGAGTTATGGATATTTTTTTAACCAGAATTGTGGATTTGTTTATTTCTCCTTGCAGTTCTATCCTTCTCCAACTTTCTCTGCCACACTCTTTCTCGAAATTATCTTGACCATCTTGATTTACATATGGATTTTAGATTAGCTTTTGAGTTTGATGAAAAACCATGATTGGGATTCATTTAAATTATAAATTACTTGGGATAAAAATTCCTATCCTTATGATACTGCGTCTTCTTATCCAGGAATACAGGATGTTGCTCCATTAATTTAGGTCTTGAATTGGCTTTCCGATTAATTTCTCTAAATTTTTTTTCGGTAAAGGCAGTGCAAAGGAAATCCATTGGTCAACTCCATTGAGTCTCCATTTTGCGTCAGGCACTGTTCTAGGCTTGGGGGTCCAAGTGTGAACAAGCACCTAATAAAGAAGTAACCAATAAACGCAGGTAGCCTGGTGTTCAAGCCCATCTTCTTAACTACTGCGCATTACTGATCTCTCCCTTAAGGGCAAACCAGAGTGGCTGAATTGTATGGGGGTAACTTGTATGAATTAGGTGGTAGGACTTGGGGTTAGAGAGGGAGCATTGTAATAAGACCCTCCCAAGTGATTCAGAGACCTCAGAGACTGCACACAAAAAAGAATACAGACTTCGCATAATTTATTAAGAAAGGTCACTAAACAAACATACTACAATAACAATAAACAGGACCGACCACAAACTCTGAGAGGGGAGAGAAACTGATTTCCAGAATTGTCACATTAGATTGTCTTAAAAGGCCCAGTTTGCATCAAAAGAATTATGAAGTGTGCAAAAAAAAAAAAAAAAAAAAAAAAA